>NW_025785316.1:0-20049 GCF_021130785.1 Homalodisca vitripennis
TCAATCACTTAGCTTTAACCAAAAATTTATAAATTGAGAATATCAAACCTATTAGTTCATAATGGGACGGCAATAAGATCCTGCCCAGATATAAGTTGTCTGCAAAAAGCGAACATGGACGCCAGTAAACAAAACCAAACCACTAACAAATAACCACTCCTTCCTTCGTAATTCTTGCACTACTAAAAAATATAAAATATATTCCTGATGAATAATAGCACTCTGGGCGAGGATATAAATTTTAATTCTCCAATTGTCAAAATAATGTGATGTAAAACATAATTATTGCAGTTTAAATTAAGAGGAAAAATATTTTACCCAAAATAGAGATCTTAAAGGCGCCGAAAGCAAAGATAGAAAAATGAATTTTTGTAATTATTTTGTGCCTTTAACTTGGGATTTATTTTATGTAATATTCCTCATATTTTCTATTTGACCTACGATCCTGGACAAAGTTAATATAAAAAACATACAAGTATAGCAATTTTTGTTAAACCTTTTTTTTAAAACTCTTATCTTGCTAGTTTATAGTGGAATGGGAAAAGCGTGATAGATAACGGCCCAGGATGATGTATCCTAAATGGCCTCTACACCTAAAATAAAAAAAAGTTAAACACTTTTTGTTTATTTGCTGTATGATAAATTTGGAAAAATTGCAGCAGGAGTATTGTGAAACATTTATTATTTGTTATTGTAGAAAAATTATAATTGGAAACATTAAAGGCTAACTATCAGAGACGGAAAAATTACGTCGGTCAATTACAATTTTTTTAAAGTTTACATTGGTATTTCTGAAGCTTTCTGTTAGCTCCATTTCATTGTATATATACTAATTATATAAGTAGATAGAGTAATTATGGGGTTTCCTGGCGCACTTTCGGGAGCCGACCGAAAAGCAATGTAAAAATACTGTTCAATGTACCATAAAGGAAGCTGAGAAATAACCCACAGGCGCAAATCTCCAATGAAAAAAAATAAACTCGAAGTATTCTACAAAGTCGTTTTCGTACTCCATTGAAAGCGATCGGTACATTATCTATCTAACTCTTGTGGAATGAAAAATTTAACCAAATCTACAGAGCTGTTTGCTCTCTACATTTCTTAAGCTGTGCTTTGTTTAAAATGTTGTGTCAAAAAAATCTGCTTAACGAAAAATAAAGGATTTAATCTATAAAATAAAATTTAAATCAATTTAAAACATTTGTTTACTAAAAAACATTAACCTGGTACTTTAACGGTTAAAAAAAAAAAAACTTTTTCTACTAAATGAAACCAACATGAACTCAACCAAGCTCTCTCTTCAGTTTCTAGGCATTTCATAAAACTTACATAAGAAAAGAAATGGACAATTTTAACGACGATGGGTTCAAAAAATCGAAATTAACCAATAACATTTTACAAGAATAACAGGTTGATACTTTCCTTAAAATGATACCAGAAATTCAAAAGAACTTGGGTAAACAGAGTTCTTTTGACAGAAAAAAAAAAAAAAAAAAAAAAAAAACGAAAAAACATAAAAAAAAAACAAAAAACGGTCTAAATGGACGTCGTTTAAAACTATCTGGCGCAAAAAAAACCCTAAAAAATATGTAACAGGGATTACAAATATTTTAAATATACATTAACGAAAAGATATTGAAAAAAAGGACTAGGTTTAAAAAAAGTAAAAAAATTAAACAAACAGGAGAGTTTTTTCCATCGTTTTTTTTATGACCATTTTTTTTTTTCCCCCATATTATAACGTTCTTTCTTTCAAGATAATCCAAGACTTTAATTGATGGAAATTTCTTAGGTAATTTTTGTGAGTATCAAAGATTTAATCAACCACAATTCATATTAAAGAGCATTATAGAGAATTTTCTTCTTATTAGAATATAGCCACATTTTTTGTGTGATGGAAAGCAAAAAGGTTATTACTGGTAGGATAATATTTCCATGTGAGTTTCCTATGGAAGGAAAGACCACCAAACTATGGTTTATCAAAAACAGTACTATGAACGTGGGGAAGGGACTTGCAAAGTTTTTAGTAAGCACAAACTGTGAACAAAGAACTTTAATTCTACAAAGTTAATCTGTTTATAAATTTCTTTATCTTTTAATAGTCTTCTTTCCAAGTAAACATTCAAAGTGTAATTTTTTCATTCTTTGGTTTTAAATTCTTTAATCTTTTTTTTTTTCATTTTCCAAAAAAAACAGTTCAAAAAAAAATCTGTTCGGCAAGTTGTACTTTACAATCTTCCCAAAATCGGCAAATAATTGTATAAACCCCGAATTTATCTTTAATTTTTCTCCATAATTACAAGATTCTATGTTTTCTTCCTTTCTTCCAATTCATTTTAAAACTTCTTTATACTCTTTAAAACTTTGTATTCTCAAATTATACATTTAACTCTTTCAAGATAACTCCATTTTTTAAAAATAGAATAAAATTCAAAGTCAAAAAGTGCCAAAACAAAACCAATTTCTCGGTCGAACCTACTTTCCCCCTCCTCCCTCTGGTCCTCTTTCTCTCTCCCTCTCTTTTTATGCCCTATGGACACGATCACTTTCTGCCGTTTAATAGGCTAGGGATCTATATTGCAAGGTCTAGAGACGAGAGAGGAGAAGAGAGCCGAGGATACGGAATAGAGGAAATGGTTCCGGAGAATAACGATCTGAAATTTACTTTCTGAACTTGGGTGTTTCTCCGCTTATGGCCCACTGCGCATTGAACTATTTTGAAAACAGTTCATGAAAGTAAAAACTTTCCTAACCGGAACCAAACCGACGGATTCCGCCGGACAATATATACTCAGCAAACACCAATTAACAAACAGCCCATCGAGAAGTAAAAATTTAAAGAAATTAAATTTTAAAAATATAATTTTTGAAAAAAATTACAAGTATACAAAATTGTACGCAATAATTTAAAAATAGGTAAAGAAAAAAATTTTTAATTCCCCCCCCCTAAACATTTTTTGAACAAAAGGAAAATGGTTATAATAGGTAAACGGGGGGAACACCAATTTTTTATTCTTTCAAAAGCAAACATCTGTGCATTAACCGACATTTTAGTCTCCGAAAGATTGCGCTGTGTGATTATCAATGATTAGTCCGAGGTGTGCTTGTGACTCTACAGACCGACCCATCCACGATAAATTCGCTTCGCCCTGGCGTCAATATCCGTAGTGGATTCATCAACGCCGGTGAGAGGCGCTCCAATCGTTGTGTTTTACAAAGCACCACATTTAGCTTAAATAAATTTTTCTATCTAAATGGAAGCGGCGATTTAAAAATATTACATGTCCCGTTTCTGTGCCAATAATTCAAAAATAGAAATTTTTAGAAAAAAAGACAAAAAACTTATCGATCGCCCATTTATAATTCTTAAAAAGCTCCCCGTATGGAAAAAAAAACAAAGCAAATTTACAATAATGAACTGAAATTATTTAAGAACAGTGGGCTAGAGAAAATAAAATTTTGCGCCGATCAGCTGAAAACATGTTTAATAATATTGAGAAATTACGTGAATTAATATTAAAGAGAAATTCTCAAAGTTGTGAAAAGAAAAAATCTCGACCTATTTAATGATGAATAAAAACTTCATTCAATAGCTGAAAAGTTGGCTATTCGGTAAACTAACGATAATTTAATTTTTTTTAAAACCAAGTCTTGAAAATGATCGAAGAAGAAAAATTGATTTTTTTAAATACTCTTAAAGTAAAAATCCGAAAATATTCATTGATGTAGAAGTTTTAAATCCTCAAGTACAAACGGTCTTTTTCAAGCAATACATTTTAAAACAAACTTGAAAACGGACAAATTTCCATGTCCAATTTACAAATTTCTTTCAAATTATGGCGGTCCAGAAGAAATTATAAATAGTTTAATCCGATAGAGGGAAAATTTCAATGAAAAATGTTAAAAATATTGAAGGGCCTCTATCTCCTTCTTTGGAATGTGAATTACGGAACGAACTTTTAGTGATGAATGGTGAAACTCGCAAAAAATAAAAAACACATGTTTCTAAATTGGGATATTTTACTATCAAAGCAGGACGAAAATCTCTTTGGGGACGGTTAAACTCGAACTTTTATTATTTACTAAGCAATTTAAATAAATTAACACAATCGAAGGAAACAAAACGAATAATCCAAAAATATAAAGGTTTTCCGGATGGACATTTAAAAAGTTGTAAAAACAAACTAGTTTTGGGGAGCCCTTAACACAAAACACGAAATGATGAATGCAGGATTCATACATCGATTTACCCAAAGAATAATCAAAGATTTTAAAAAAGCTTGTATTAATATTATAAAAAATAGAGATGATTTTTGCTTTATTTACTCAATAAGATGTGCTTATTGAAAAACCAGAAAGAGGACTGTGAACGGTGTAAAGCAATACGAAAATTTGTGAATGACGAAATATTTTCAGCGTTTTGAGGTATCCAATGTCTCTGAAAGATATACAAATATTTGAAAAAAACCCGAAGCATACAATTCCAAGTATAAGTATCCAACAATGTCTATCAATGTCTACAGTTTTGATGAAAATATTAACATTGGTCCGTTACAAATTTCTGAAAAATATGAACGACTGAAACAAACATTGATTTATTGTATGTTTAAACAAGATGATAAATCTCATTATGTTTTGATAACCGATTTAAATAAGCTTGTTTCTTTCGCAGTTGTCTAAACATAAAGGAAAGAAAATTTTTGTGTAGAAGATGTTTAAGCCATTTTTACAAATCTGGAGATTTAACAGAATCACTTAGAAATTTGTAAAAATCATGAAGTTTGTAAGCCAATTATGCCATTTCCAGGTCAAACAACTAAATTTACTAATTATAAAAAGAAATTTAACCATCCGTACGTAATTTATATGGACTTTGAGAGCATATTAGAAAAAATTCCGACATGCAAGAACAATCCACAAAGATCGACTACAACCAAGATTCAGAGGCACATTCCTTATGGTTTACTCTATAATTTAGTGTCGAATGTGACCAATCGCATGTTACAAACCGATATGTTATCGTGCCAAAAATGAAGAAAGATTTGAAAAACGTCCCGACAAAATTGTTTGAAGAACTCAATAAATTATCGAAATACATAGCGAAAAAATATAATTCTAAAGAACATGAAACCTATTGAAATTGACAGAAGAAGAAGAAATTTCGTATCAAAATTCAAACGTTTGTCATATCTGTGAATGGTCTGCTTATGATGTTGGGTCAATTCAGTATGGTTTTACTCCTGATAGTTGGAAAGATAAGAGTTATAATAAAGTGAGAGATCATTGTCATTTAACCGGCAAGTTTCGAGGCGCAGCTCATGCATGTTGCAATCTAAATTTGAAATTTCCTCAGAAATATTCCCGTTTTCTGCCACAATATGTCAAATTTACGATACTCATTTGTACATATAAAAGAATTGGCTAAACAATATGGAAATGTTGATTTGATTGCAAAACACCGATGAAAAATATATAAATTATTCTGTAAATTCTGGATATATGGCTATGAATTCGAAGGATGATAAATAAGCCTAGAAAATTCATCAAGTTTTCGTTTGTAGACACATTTAGATTCATGGCCTCGTCTATAGAAAAGTTAGCTAAAAAATCTAAAGAGAGAAGACTTCAAACATACAAATCATTTTATACAAGATGGACTGAATGAGATAATAGAAAGACAGCCAAATGACGACGACGAGATTTTTAAAATTCTATCTGGAAAAGGAATATTTCCCTATGAATTTATCGACAGTATTGAAAAACTTGATTACACAGAAGAATTGAGAATTCAAGATTTCTATTCACTTTTGACAGATGAGAGCATATCTGAGAAAGATTTTTCAACACTACTTAAATGTTTGGAACAAATTAAAAGAGAAAAAAATCTTGGAAATTACTCTGATTTGTACAATATCCAAGATGTTACTATTGCTCGCTGATATATTTGAAAATTTTAGGGAATATTTGTTTGAATTGCTATAAACTTGATCCAGCACACTATCTAAACAGCTCCCAGTCTTGCATGGGATGCTATGTTAAAATTAACTAAAATCGAGCTTCAACTGATACACGATTACGATATGTATTTAATGATCGAAAAAGGTATTCGCGGAGGCATTTCTCAGTGTATTAAACGATATGTGAAAGCAAATAAACAAATATTTAAAAAGATTTTGATAAGACAAAGCCCGAAAACTATTTACTCTAATCTCGATGCAAAATAACCTTTATGGGTTATGGTCTTATGCAAAAAACTGCCGTTTAGTGATATCAAGTGGATGGATCCTAAAAACGTATACAAAAGAAGAGTGGCAAGAAACAATTTTAGAACTCACTGGCGACGAAGATTATGGCTATATTCTCGAAGTCGATCTTGGATATCCAACAAATTTACACGAACAATCACAAGGATTTACCTCTTGCTCCCGAACATTATAAAAACAAACTTTGCACAACTCTACTGGATAAAACTGAATACGTTGTTCATTCGAGAGAAATTTGAAGTTCTATTTTGGAACAAGGTATGATTTTTGAAACATTGTGAATAGAGTTATTGCATTCGATCAGAAGCCTTTTATGAAAGAATACATTGATTTTAACACAAAACATGAGAACCAAAGCTACAAGCGACTTTGAAAAGGACTTTTATAAGCTGATGAACAACTCAGTTT
This sequence comes from Homalodisca vitripennis, assembly GCF_021130785.1. NCBI lineage: Eukaryota > Metazoa > Arthropoda > Insecta > Hemiptera > Cicadellidae > Homalodisca > Homalodisca vitripennis. The sequence continues at coordinate 6,672 of NW_025785316.1, forward strand.
TTTGGAAAATCTATGGAAAATGTGAGAAACAGATGTGATATTAAGCTTGGAAATGAAGAATTTTCAATGAAACAAGCTAAGAAAACAAATTTCAAATGCTTTAACATCTTTGACGACAAACTGTATAGCGAGTCACATGTACAAACAAAAGGTTAAATTTAACAAACCGATTTACATAGGATTTTCAGTTCTCGACCTCTCAAAATTGCTAATGTACGAGTTTTATTACAACAAATTAAAGAAGTTTGATCCAGATTTGAATCTGTGTTACATGGATACAGACAGTTATTTTCTAGAATTGAAACGAGATCCTTTTAAAATTATTAAAGAAAATATAGATGACTTTGATACAAGTGATTATCCAAAAGATCATGAATGTTTCACTACTAAAAATAAGAAGGTAATAGGGAAATTCAAAGATGAGTTAAATAGCGAAGTTTTAGAAGAATTTTGTGGTTTAAGGTCTAAGATGTACTCGTACAAATATCTAGATAAAAACCCAGTTAGGTGTAAAGGAATTAAGAGAAGCGTTGTAAATAAAACAATAAATATCGAAAACTTGAAGAGATGTTTTGTTCGAAGATAAAGAAGAATTTAGGGAGATGACAGTCATCAAAAGTTATAAACATGAGTTGTACACTGTTACCATAAACAAGCTGGCACTGAACGCTAAAGATGATAAGAGAATTGTCCTAGAAAATAAGATCGATACAGTACCGTATGGCTATAAAAATAAAGCAAAATCTGATTATATTAGACGAATTAAATAAACTTGGAAAAACTTTTGATATGTAAATGGAAGATGATTTAATTCACTGTCACAAGTGTAAAAAGAAAACGAAAAATATAGATTCTAAAATTGTTCAAACTCAAAACGGATTGTATAGAATTGCAGCAAAATGTTCAAAATGTAAGACAAATAAGAGTAAATTTATAAAGAATCCTTATGAAAAACAAGTAAAGAAAGAATCTAAGAATAAGGAAGAAATCGAGATTGAAGCTAGAGAAATTCATGCACCGGTACGAAAAGAAGTTTAAAAAGAGAAAAATTATAACATTAGGAATTGACGATTTATGGGCAGCAGATTTAGTTATAATGTCTAACTATTCGGAATCAAAATGATGGATTCAAGTATATGTTAAATGTTATTGATACTTTCTCAAAATATGCTTGGTCAAGAGCTATCAAAAGAAAAAACGGTAAAGATGTTTCAAAAGCCTTCGAAGATATAGTAAAAGACGCGATAAAGATCAATCACAAACCGCCAAATCTACTTCATACAGATAAGGGTTTAGAGTTTAAAAATAAAGAATTTAACGATGTTTTGAGAAAATACAACATTAAGATTTATCATACTGAAAACGAAGAGAAATCAAGTATTGTAGAGAGATATAACAGAACTCAAAATGAGAGAATGAAAGTAAATTTTTGAGATTAATAAAAACTTTAAATGGATCGATATTCTTCAAAAAATCGTAAACAATTATAACGATACAGTTCACAGCACAATCAAAATGAAACCGAAAAGACGTAGATAAGGATGCAGAAAAGGAGTTATTAGAGACCGTTTTCAAGTATGTTCCACCTGAAATTCACACGAAAACTAAATTTAAAGTCAATGATCATGTAAGAATTGTTAGTAAAAAACAAACATTTTCGAACAAATATAAGAACAATTGGTCAAGAGAAATCTTTGTGATTTATCAAATTAATAACACAGATCCTGTAACTTATAGTATAAAAGATTTAAATAATGAAGAAATAACCGGAAAGTTTTATGAATATGAATTGAAGAAGTCAAAACTGTAATATAAATTTTCTATATATAAATGGCGCGCATCAAAAAGAAATGTACAAAGTGCAAAGAATTTAAAGATTTAAATGAATTTTATAAAGATAAAAATAGGAAAGATGGAATGCATTATAATTGCAAAGATTGTGAAAGGGAATATCATAAAGAATTATATGATAAAATAGAAAAATTTAACTTTGGAAGATAAAGAATGTCTTAAATGTAAAGAAACTAAAAAAATTTTCAGAGTTTAATAGTGATCACTATAGTAGAGATAAGAAAGACTCATATTGTAAAGATTGTGTAAAGAAGAATCTTCATAGATTATATTATGAAGATACTCAATGTGAATGTGGAAGAACTATAAAATGGTTAAATAATTATCAAAAACATTTACAAACCAAATATCATAAGTTAAGAGTTTAACATTTTCATCGTGTAATAATTTTTTCTATATAAATGGAGTCTCAAAAGAAATGTACAAAGTGCCAAGAAGAGAATAGAAAAGACTGTTATTGTAAGGAATTATATGGATAAAATGAACAAATTAACTTTAGAAGAGAAAAAAGTGTTACTTTTGTAAAGAAATTAAAAATATTTCTGAATTTAATAACTGGCAGTATAGTAAAGATAGAAAAGATGCTTTTTGCAAAGATTGTGCTAAAAAATTTTCAGCGAAAGTTATAAAAAACGAAATGCCTTGTGAATATGAAAAAAAAAATTCTACGATGGTTACCTAGTTATGCTAAACATTTACAAACAAAATATAATAAATCGAGAGTTTTTAGTAAAATTTAGAAACATTTTCATCGTGTAATTTAGATATTCTATAAATCAGTCGAGATTCTGCCATATTTGTAGTAAAATGATTTCCGTTGTATAAAATATTCAAAGATTCTTTCATTTGGTTATACAGATTGATAGAATTTGGTTCGTCATCAATGAACAAAATCTCTAATTCAGGATAATTTATTTTTAGATGTTTTAATCGGTTTGGTATTTCTCGTTTTCTGAGCTCTGATAACGTAATAAGGCCATTCCCACATGTGATTCTTCTTAATTAATACAAAAACATGGTGTTTTTTTCTTATCAAAATCTTTACATACCATATCTCTCTTCATTAATTCCATTCGCAATTCTTGATTCTCTATTTTCAATGATTTCATTTGACCTGAAATTTGTAACTGTTTTATTTCATCTTTTAACTGCTTATTTTCGTTTTCAAGTTTGTACACACACCAAATTTACGAATACTTGGTAAAAACTTCTTCTAAAACCCAATCTTGAAACATTTCTGCTATTTTCCTCAATTTTAGATTTCAAGATAAAGAATATATGCCTGCTTCATTGATGAAAACAGTGTTTTTTTGAAAGTTTGAAGGCGGGGGCGAATCACCCCTACCTTCAGAATGTATGTTTTCGAAAGCTTTTTTTATATTTTTCTTTGACATGTTCTTTAATTGCTTTCTTCGTATCTTTATATTCTAACACCTCTGCAACATCTTTCGCCTTAAACCAAAATTCATTATTTTCGTCAACAAATGTTAAAATTTCTTTATTATTGAATTTGAGTAGATTCACAACTGACTCCATTTAGATAGAAAAGAAATTTAACTAGTAATTTTTATTTAGAGAATAAAATCCAGATTCATTAATGAAAATAGTGTCAGGATGAAGATTTTTGAAAGGGTCTATGGCATAGACTCTTGTAATTTATATATTTAAAGGCTATTTCCTCGTCATTATCAATATTATTTATGATAGCTTGTCTAGTATTTTCATATTGTAAAAATTTCTGCAACATCTTTAGCCTTAAACCAGATCACATTGTTTTCGTCAACAATCGTAAAAATATTTCTGTATTATTGAATTTGAGTTGATTATTGAGTAGGTCTACAACTGACTCCATTAGATAAATAGTAATTTTTTATTTTGAGAATAAAGCCCAGATTCATTAATGAAAACAGTGTTTTTTTGAAAAGTTTGAAGGCTGGGGGCGAATCACCCCTACCTTCAGAATGTATGTTTTTCGAAGCTTTTTTTATATTTTGGGGGGTCCATTTTATTCCTTTTTCAAATCTTAAATATATTGGTTGTTTTACTCTCATTATTTAATAAATTTCCCTCAGAGTCTTGTATAGTTAGAGAGATTTTTTGAATTCTTTTAATATTTTTTCTAATTGGAATATAATCGATTTCATTCGGTTTTTTCACTGATTTTTGATCCATAAGCAACATTTGGGAAAAAAGTGTACAAAAATTTCAGATTCTTTGTGTAAATGTTCGGTATGATTTTCAAAACTAGGTTCAACGAGATTGCAGTGCACTTCAATTACATCGAACGGTCTAAATTTTGGCGTTTTATTTCCTAAATATACCTGATTTGGCTCAATAGTTTCTTCAACAAACCCTAATAAATCTACAATAATTGCTGAAAAACATTATTCTTACTGGTGATTTTATTTGAATTTTATTAGAGAGATAATTTTTTTTTTGCATTTCAAACTTGTTTTCGTCAAAGTTTAAAGATTTAATCTGATTGTTTGAATGTTTTCAGATAATTTTTAAGGGAATTTTTTATTTGATCGAAAGTATAATATCCTTTGTTTAAACCATAATATTTTGTTACGTTCTTCTCACTAAATCCTATACAATAAAGGAGAACTTTCACTAATATTTATTACAAAATTGTCAGAATAAAAAACCGCTTAAAAACCGATAAAATAATTTGATTCTTCCTCTAAGTGTATAGGATGTTCCAAGTTTAAAACTTAATTTAGAGCTTTCTGAAGTCAACTTGAACAGCTTCATTTTCGCAAGCGTTGCTTCAAGATGAAAATCTTCTATTTAAATGGAGAAAGTTTTTTTTTAAAGCAAAAAGATCAGATAAAACTTTCAAACGTTTGAAAGAAATAAGAAAGATCAACCAATCAGATTGTTAATTGTTGGTTCAAGTGGATGTGGAAAAACAACTTTACTATTGAATTTTATCTACAATAGGTTGATTCCTTATTCCAATTTGTATGTTTTTAGTAAATCTTTAGAACAAGGACGCCTATAAAAAATTACAAGAAAGATTTGAAAATATTGAGAAAAACTTAAACAAAAAAAAATATCACATTTTTATAATGCTTCTGAGGACATAGTTTCCGTTAAGCGAATGTAAACCAATTCGTTAAATCGTTTTTGATGATTGTATTTTGGAAAATCAAGGACGTTATTAAGGAATATTTCGTAATGTCTCGTCACAAAAACATATCTTGTATCTATCTTTCCCAATGCTTTTCAAAGGTTGATAAACAAGTTTATAAGAAATAATTTGAATATGTTGTGTATTTTTAAGCAAGATGATCACTATTCGAGAAAGATTTATAAACAATTATGTGGGATCTGATATGAGTTTTAACCACTTTATTGAGTTATGTGATAAAATTTGGAAGGAAGACTACGGATTTTTAACTATTAATCTAACTTTGAAGCCTAAAAATGGTAAATATTCTGAATAAATTTTCTAATATAAATGCTGCTCAGTGGTCTGACAAATCTACTTGATAAAATATTTGTTACAATTATTTTTATATTATCTTTACTTTTTATTTACATTAATGAAAATAACAGAAAAAACGGTAAATCTGTTCACGTTTCATCCACGTTCACGTTCCACGTTCACGTTTACGTTCCACGTTCACGTTTTACGTTCCACGTTCACGTTCCACGTTCACGTTCATGTTTCACGTTCATGTTTTCACGTTCGTGTTTACGTTTCACGTTCGTGTTTCACGTTCCACGTTCACGTTTTACGTTCCGTGTTCACGTATTTACGTTCCACGTTCACGTTTTTTACGTTCCACGTTCACGTTTTTACGTTCCACGTTCACGTTTTTACGTTCCACGTTTCAAAATTTTCCTAAATAAATGGCGAACGTAACTTTCAGAAGAAGCAAAAAAACTTGATCAAATAGAAAAGAAATTAATCAAAGAATTTAAAGAACAGATTCGAATTGATGAAAAAGAACAAGAATTTATTCAAAAAATTAATCAACCTGTAACATCTGCAATAAAAAATGTTGAGGGCAAAATTGAAAATGTTTTTAAGCGATAATCAAAATTTAATGAATTTGGTTCCAGTTGTACGACAATTTGCTGATATTTCGATTCCAGAATCTGAGAGTTTGAATTGCCAAAATTACCATCTTCAAACACCATTTAGACCTCGAATCATTGAAGACTCTACCATAGTTGAACCAATAAGTCCTGGAACAACGGATATAATAATTGGTGAAATTGGTAAAAAAATTTCTTCCTAGAGCAAAGGATGATAAATTTGGTTTGTATTGGGACAGAAAAAAGAAAAGTTTTTTATGATTGGAAATTTGCCCGTGAATTTTGAGCATAATGATATCATTATTAATGAAAAAAACATATGAAGGAACTCAAGGTTTATGGAGATTATTAACAGGCACTGATGTTCCAAAAAGACGGTTTATATTCTGAAGAAGACTTGAAAAAAAAAGTATACTGAAAATTTTATGGAAATCTGATTCATTCAATTTACAAAAAATAATGATCCATCAACTAAGAAACCAAAGTCAAGTAAAGGTAAAAAATATCTCAATTTGATTAAACCAATTTGGGAAAAAAGAATCGAAGGAATCAGGTGTGAGAAAAATACAGTGATAATAAGATTGAATACAGATATATCGACGATTTGACAAAACTCGATGGAATTATTAATTATATTTATGCTCAAGAAAAGGCTGGAAACAACAATTTTTTTTGAACGAAAAAAAAGAAAAGCGATTAAAGATTTTATTTCGAACAAACTTGATGAAATGATTGAAAAACCTGATGGAAATTAAATATTTAAAACGAGTTTTGCCGGCAATAAGTTCATCTATGATTGAGGGTAGTGGACTTTTGAATGATTTTATCAACAATTTACCTTTTGAATTACACGTACCAACTTATCAGTATCTGGGGCCTGGCACAAAACTCGAAAAAAGACTAAAAAGAGGAGATCCTGGTATAAATAAATTAGATCAAGCTGCTATGGAACACGATATATTTTTTATGCAAAACATAGAGACACAAATTCCAGACATATAGCAGATAAAGTTTTTGCAAGATAAAGCAATGGATAGATTTTTTATCAAAAGATGCTAGTTTAGGTTGAAAAGATTTGTTGCACTTCCAACAGCTGGAGCAATGTTTTTGAAGAGGAAAACTAGGAAATGGGGAATCGAAGAGAACTTGAAATTTTAACTATATAAATGGAGGTGAACGTAAATTTCAGTAAAAATCAGAAAGAAAAAATAAAATCCGCTTTTAAGAAGAAAAATACCCGTTAGTATTCAATTTAAAATAGATCAACTAAAAAATGGCGAAGATAAGATATTTTTAACAAATAGACAATACAATAAACTCGAAAAACATAAGAAAAACAATAAAGGAACCAGAATAGAATTTTCTTATAATCAGTTGAAAGAAAACCTTAAAAATGGTGGACTTTTGAAAGATTTATTAGATTTTGGAGGAAAATATTCCAGTTGTTAAAAATGTTGTTCCTTATGTTCGTAAAGCTGCTCCAATCGTTTTAAAAAAGGATGTGATTCCTATTGTTCGAAAACATTTTAAATTGGTTAGATAAAGAGTTGGAAGATGTTACAGGATCTGGATTAGATGAAAAAACTTTGAATTACGTGAAATCAAACATTGAAAAAAAAAATTTAAACCTTTAACATTCGGGGAAATTGGACAGAAAGAAATCTGCAAAAAATATTAAACATTTTAGAGGAATTCTTCATGAGAGATTACATTACCTGAAAAAGTTAAGAAATTTGAATGTGGAATTGGTGAATTTAGGACTCGATTATGGGAAGTGGAACGCATTGGATTTGTTATTATAAAAAATGATAAGAATGCATGTTATTTTGATTCGTATGGAAGAATTGGAGGACAAACCACCTAATAGAATTGATTAAATATTTGAAAAATCAAAGCGTCTACTACAATGATTCTCAGATTCAAGACTATAAAGATCCCCCAATTTGTGGTCATTTATGTGTTTTTGTGTTGAATGAACTGAGTAATGGTAAAGATTTTAAAGAAGTTTGTTAACAAATTATTGCTTAATAAATATGGATTCACAAAATATTTTTGACGTATTTGGAACACAAATTATTCAAAATGTAGATAATAGTTTGAATTTTGATAGTTTGAGAAATGAGTTTGATAACAAGTTAGAAAATTTATTACAAAACCTTCCAGATTCAGATATGTTTGCTGTCGAGATTGAAGATTTTAAAGCAGAATATGATAAACAAACTTGCAAATTTCATGGAGTTTCAAATGAAGTTGCTGATAAAATAAAAACATTGGAAAAAGAAGTTGATGATGGTGTAAAAAAATTATTTACCAATTTAAAGTCCTCATATCGAAAAAGCTGATAAAATTTACTGAAGCGATCAAAGTTGAAAAGAATTATGTTAGTTTGGCTAATAAAAAAAGAATTGTCGGTTGTTCGACCTGGTATTGACAAACATGATGTTGTTGTTTAAAGAACAAAAAAATTTTTTTTAAAACCTCTAAAATTATCAGAGAAAACATCGATATTGTTGATTTACATGATCCGAATGTTAAAAATGCCTTAGATTTTAAAGGAAAAAGAATTAGCGGTGTTAGTAAAGGAATTAATCCATTTGATGTTGTTGTAATGATTCAATTAGAAGATCCTATTAAAATGTTTAATGAACTAAAACAAAAATTATGAGAATCATAAACAGCATGTTAAAGATTTTACAACAGAAGTCTATGAAAAAACTTGATGAAAGAAGTAAAAGATCAGTAGACGAAGTTGGTGAATTACTTGATAAAGTAAATAAACTAGAAGAAAACTTTAATACATATAAAAATGATGTTGATGTATTAGTTGGTGAAGTAATTAACAAAATTCTGGAAAGATTTTGATACACATTTCAATGAGAAAGTAAACTTTTTTGAAAATTTTGGTACACGTTTCAATGAGAAAGTAACACATAATAATGAATTACTTAAAAGAATAGATGATCGATACTCTTTATATCTCGATAAAGTAAATAAAACTAGAAGAAAACTTTTAATAAATTTAAAGAAGATGTTAATAAAACTTTTGAAAAACATCGACAAACAGATTTAATGGAGTAGGCGGCTATGATGACTAATTTTCCTTATATAAATGGCGCTCCATATATTGTGTGAGATGTAAAGAAGAAAACTGCAACAAATGATATAAAATACTATGCAAACATCAATGGACTTAAAAGAGTTTCTGGAAAAATGTGCTGAATGTAACGCTAAAAAGAGCAAATTTATAAAAACTTGGATTTTGAAATTTTTTCTTAATAAATAGAGATGGCGGGACATTACAGTGCTTTCGATCTTTTTATAATGCAACACGAAAGAGATTTGAAAAAAAAGAACATTGGGATGATATTTCTCAAAAAATATGAATTATCCGAAGATATGATGAGATTATACGTAAACAAATTGAATTGGTATAACATTGCTAAATATCAAACTTTATCATCAGAGTTCATTCAAGAAAATATACATTATCAATTAAAAGATCATATGTCTGTTCTTTGTCTCTATCAACACTTGAGTATAAAGTTTTTGGATGAAAATAAAGATACAGTTGATTGGAACAATATTATAGATAGCGGTTACTATCCTGTGCAGATTTTATTGAAAATATGTGACCGAGATCGCAAAAATTTAAGGAAGAGAATCCTGAATATGACGAAGTAGATCATTAAAAATGACCTCTAATCTTTTTAATTATTTTACTAAAAATTTATATCTTTTCTTATTAAAAACGTACATTAGATCGATGAAAAAAATGATACACGATGTTTAAAATTTCTAAATTTTCTCTTATTAAAATGGCGCGGACTTACAGAAAAAAAATATGCTAGTGATATTGAAAGGGCGGAGTTTAAAAATTTCTATCCAATTAGTAAACAACATTTGAATGAACCGAATAAAAGAACTGAGTTTTAATATTGATTTTGGAGATAACTTTTTGCTCGTCTAACTTCCAGTTTTATATTTCTTGGAACTTTAACAAAAACAAGATGGTCAAGCATATCTTGGAACTGATAATGTTAGATTAATCGATAATTTTATACCGTTTTTATTTTCTAAGATTGAAGTAAGAAAACACAATAAATTGATAGAAGAAGTCGAAAACTGTGGCCAATTAAGCACAATTAAAGGAACTATTTTCGTATTTCGAAAAGTGATGTTATTTCTCAAACTTCTAATGGCTTTGAATCAGATTTTAAATTTGGTTGTTTTTTGAAGCAGCTGGAAATTTATCTCATTTTTGGAATTAGGATTTTTTGAAAATGTTACTATTCCGATCTATAAAGGAGGATTTTATCTAAGTTTTATAAGAGCAGAAGACGATGATGTGATTCTGAAGGACTGCAACTGGAAATGTTATGCCTGTTGATGGAAAAATAACAATTACAGATTTTTTTATTAGAGTTTCCAATGATTGATTATAAAATCACGAGTAAAATAAGGTTGATTGATGAAATTACAAAAAGTCAAAACATTATGTTTAATTTTCTAGATTGGCAATGTATTGAACAAAAAGGTATTTCCGGAAACAACTTATTCGTTCGATATTACAAATATTTTATAGAAATATCTTCAATCCCAAAGTTCGTTTATCATAGGTTTTCAAACAGATAGACAGGAATAATCAAGAAAAAAATCCTTCAAAGTTTGATAGTTTGGATGTAAAAAATATCAGAGTAAAATTGAACGGTTCTTATTATCCAGATGAATTACAAAATTTAAACATTTCCGGAGGTCTTTTCAGAATCATGTATCAGATGTAATCAAGATTTTAAAGAAAGTTTACTGTAATAAATAAGGAAATGTATTACAATCCTAAAGAATTTTTTAGCGAATAGACCTATTTATGTCATTGATACAACAAAGAGTATGACAAATATTTCTGGTTCAAAAGAACGATATAATTATCAACATGGATTTTCAAAAAGCTGTTACAAACGCGGATTTGTTATGTGGTTTGTGGTTTCTGAGAAATTTTTTAGCCTATGATGTGATTAAGAACGATATTAGAGAAATTTCAGTAGTTAATGATGTTCATATTATTCTCTTTCATTCCCTCTAATACTTCAAAAATATACTCTTTCGCCACTGAAAAATCTCGATTTCTTCCGTAATAATCTTTGTAATCATAGACAAAATATCCTAAATAGTTGTACAATTAGAATGAAATTATTTTCTATTTATCTCTGTTGTAGAAATGTAAACATAAACATTTGTGCTGAAAAATTTATATCTCGGTAGACTTAGTTCCATAATCTCCATTTATAAAAAAAATCTTTTTTTTTTTTGTTTAAATGGGAAGAGTATAATGCCAACTGTTACAAGTGTTATAATAGAGGAGAAATTATTGATAAAAAATATTTAGTTTGTAGAGATTGTAATTTAATTTTGTATGAAAGACCTAAACCTAAGAAATTTCGAAATAAAACTAACACATTTGAATAATCTGCTTATGAAATTACAATACGGAGGTGAGAAAACAAACAAAATTTGTTTACAGAATTTAGGAAAACAGAATAAAAATTTTTACTTATCTCTTGGAACCGTTGAAAAAATTATTTTCCTTTTCAAAGAATACATTAGGTTTGTAGGTATCGATACACACGTTTATTATGAAAAGATATTACCTGTATTTTTTCATTATCTGGATGTTGAATTTGTCTACGATTTTAAGCCAGAAATCTTCGATGATTTTATAGTACATTTGGAGAAAGTAAATTGAAGAACCTCGTCAAACAAATGAAGATATTGGCAATTCTCCTCGACTTCTCGAGTGATTGTTAGCAAATTTCATTTTTTCCGTCTTTGAATTTTTTCTATTTAAATGGAGTTCTTGAAAGAGTTAAAATGATATTGGAGAATGTAAGTTTAAAGAGTATAAGAAGTTAAATGAATTGGAAGAAAATAAGAAATACAAAATTTTGAATTTGGAGAAAAATGAAAGATAAATTCGGGTTTACAATAATTGCCGAGTTGGAAGATTATAAAGTACACTTTGCCGAACAGATTTTTGACTGTTTTGGATGAAAAAAAGATTAAAGAATTAAACAAAAATGAAAAATTACACTTGATGGTTACTGGAAAGAAGACTATAAAAGATAAAGAAAATTATAACAATTAACTTTGTAGAATAAAAGTCTTAACTCTAAAAACTTGCAGTCCCTCCCCACGTCATAGTACTGTTTTGATAACCATAGTTGGTGTCTTTCTTCATAGGAATCACATGGAATATTATCTACAGTAATACCTTTTGTTTCACACAAAATGTGGCTATATTCTATAAGAAAAATTCTATAATGCTCTTTAATGAATTGTGTTGATAAATCTTGATACTCACAAAAATTCCTAAGAAATTCATCAATTAAGTCTTGATTATCTTGAAAGAACGTATAATATGGGAAAAAATGTCATAAAAAAACGATGAAAACTCTCTGTTTGTTTATTTTTTACTTTCTTTTCAATATCTTTCGTAAATTATATTAAATATGTAATCCCTTACTTTTTTAGTTTTTTGCCGATAGTAAAACACTCCATTAGGACGTTTTTTCTGCAAAAGACTTTACAAGTTCTTTGAATTCTGTATCATTTAAGGAAAGTATCAAACTGTTCTTTAAAAAATGTTTTGGTAATTCGTATTGAACTCGTTAAAATTGTCTTTCTTTGTAAGTTTTTGAAATGCTAGAAACTGAAGGAGAGCTTGGTGAGTTCATGTTGTTTATTTAGTAGAAAAGTTTTTTATTTAAAGTACAGTATGGTTTTTAGTAAAAATGTTTTAAATTGATTAAATTTTTATTAAGATTTCGAAGATCCTTTATTCGTAGCAGATTTGACAACATTTTACAAAGCACAGCTTAAGAAAGTAGAAGCAAACAGCTGTAGATTTGGTTAATTTTTCATTCCACAGAGTAGATAGTAATGTACCGATCGCTTTTGGAGACGAACGACTGTAGATTCGGTTAATTTTTCATTGAGATTTGCTGTGTTATTTCTCAGCTTCCTTTATGGTACATTGAACAGTATTTTACATTGCTTTTCGGTCGGCTCCGAAAGTGCGCCAGGAACCCCATATTACTATCTACTTTTGTGATATATATATAAATTAATGATATTTAGTAAATTTTATTGGCACCATTAATTTTATTGCACTATAGAGGGGGCCCTAATAGATTGAAAACTTTTCAAAGAGGCTTTCCGCATTCCAAGGTAACCAGTAATGTTATAATAAAGGATGTGAGTCATTTCTCAAAAATGGAAAAGAAAATTTTGTTTTATAAAATCGTAAAACTTCCGTCCTTTTCAATCACCTCTGACTATGGATATAGTTTACAAATTGTAAAATAGTAAGGGTGCTGCTAGACCTATTGTAAGTAAAATAACAATCTATACACTATTAGATACATTTATACCAACGACGTTTAACCAACTTTCCGCTAGGGGCTGTCAAACATATTAAAACCACCTT
>NW_025785317.1:0-21530 GCF_021130785.1 Homalodisca vitripennis
CCTATCATTTATACGTAATTATCAAGATAAAGAATATTTTAATTTTTGCGTTGTTTCAAAATTTCGATTGCTTTATTTAAAATTTGCACTTTAATCGTAAGCAATCAATTATAATATTAATAATATCCATTACCAATTTCTGCGTTGATTTTTCTGATTACATCTGCTTCACATCCCCCCCCCCCCTCCAGCTATATAGCATAAATATTCTAAAAACTATTACTAGAAGATAAATTATTTACTGAGTAAGTCTAATAAAACACTAAACAGGATTGTCTTGCTTCAACTACAATCCCGTATCAGGGCCATCCAAATAAAATATTTTATTTTGCCAAAACATTATTCAAAAATGTTTTAGCAATATCGTCAAGTAAAATATGGCATATTTTCAATCATCTCAACACCCACATCGGAAAGCCCAGTTAACCTTACTTTACAATACTCTCACTCATTATCCACATTCACTTTTTACAATTTTACCCACTTCCAGTTTCCGGTTGTGCAGTAAACTCATTCGGTGTCTGTACCATAAACTCGTCATCCTTTATAACAAACGCTTTGGGACGCTAAAAAGCGGTTTCAATCCACAGCTTTGTTAAACGCCGTTGGGCCAGTTCATTCCTTGCAAGATTCTCCGAACTTCAAATGTGCGATTATATGTATTGCTTGCTTTTGTGATTTTGAACAGCTCTTGTGGAAGCTTGGTTATTTGAGCTAGCTCCCCACAATAATAATCCGACGGTGAGATGGGGGATATATCAAGGCCGTAATCCGAACCCGACGTATGTCAGTATTGGCTAAGGACCTGAGGGAAACATGAAATGTCTGTATGAGGACAAAGGCAATGCACTACAATCCCGATTCGTAACTTTGAACGGCTAATTAATTATAATAGTTTTTAACAATCATTGTTTATCTTTATTTTAGTTGACAGTAGTTGGTGTATTGGTGGCTTTTGTTAATAATAAGTGCCGACAAGTGTTTGATAGTAACGAAAAAATAAAATGACAAAACCTTTAGTTGCTGATTTTGTTGTATTCATTCACTGTTACTGCTCAGTAACTTTCTGCCCAAATTCTCTAAATACGGTAAATAATTATACCAAAAGTCAAAGAGTAAGACATATAGAAAATTTATATGTTTATCAAGACGTGTTTTTTATAGTTGACCTACCTGTAGACATTAAAATGACTGCAGATATGTCAAAAATTAGGCACGATACGTTTAATTGAATTTATAACATATTTCTCTTTGAGCGGCAACGTCCTACTGGTAAGACGTATAATACATATTCGTTATATATTAATAAAAGCGGGTTTTGCTTCCTAATCTATACACATGGTTTGTGTATAAGACTTTGTTTATAATTTTCAATGGTGAAATATATTTTGTAATGCCATGGATCAGCTGTTCTTAGGTCCTGGTTCAAACGCGAGTTCCCGCGCTTTTGTCCGCCCAGTTCAGAATGTACTCAGGTCCAAAGAGGAAAGGTAAATAGAGGGTTTTATTACTGGAAAACCTAGAATAATTCTGCAGTACAGTGACTTCGTCGGTGGAGTAGACAAAGCAGATCAGATGTTATATTGGATATATCAGATATTATTTGGATGGGCACCGGTGATTGGCAATACTGGAAAAAACCACACTCAACATTTTTCCAGGGATAATTGTTTAATTTATATGTTATAAAAAAAATGAAAACCGACAAACTCCTGGCAGGAATCGATTTCATTATCTCCACAATAGACGAAATTGACTTTTGAGTTGTTAGGGCGATGTACCTGCAGTGCAGAATGCAAGAACTTGAGAAACCTAGGGGTGGCTTGTTTTTGGTGAACAGTTACACAGGTAACATTATAAGAAAACTCTTGTGTATGTTGTGCAATTAGTACGAGTCAAGGCGGAAAGTGGAATAAACCGTTTTTGTTTATAAAATGTGCCCAAAAGGTGTACATCCTTTATGTTTACACATGCCCACATGCCAATAAGAATAAAGTTTTACGTGTTATTTTTTAGTGCATTTGTAGGTATTTTGTGGTTATATTATAAGTAAAATTACATGAATACTTCAAGTTATTTGATCTGCTACTTATTTTTAGATTATTTTAATTAATATTTATAAACATATAACAATCGCCACTAGATAAACTTAAAGAACTTGTATTGAAAAAAGTGAGTTTATATGGGAATTAAGAATAATTAGCATCTTTTGAAAATATTAATTTACCACTTTAGTTTTTTAATCTACATGTATCTAGTTTTATGTATAAACTTATAAATTAACTGTACAATAAAAGTGATTCTGTGTATTTTTTATTTGCCTAATTTTATAATAAACTCAAAATTTCAAGGACAAATGTCTAAATCAGTAAAAGTTTTTTTGTAAATTTAAAATATAATAATGAATAATATTTGTTTATTAAATATTCTATTAGGTAATTAAATTTACTATTATACAAAAAAAATTGATTGATTTATCTCAATAAACAAATGTACGGTAAGTTTCTAAACAAAATCCTACAAAACCGAAACAATTTCACCTTGCGGCTTCTCAATGGGCCACGGCATCTACCGTCTGGCGCCACCCAAAATGTAATAATCAGTTATTCCCTAAAACATATATTCAACTATTCTCAAGGAATTATCGTGGATTCGTAAATAATATTTGACTTGAGGTTAGTATTATATAAATCTTTTTATATAATACAGAGAACATATCGTTCCTGTGTATATCAATTATAAAAATAAAATATGAATAAATAATAATAATAATTAAAAACGCTTTATTAGCAAGTAAATCTTAAGGTGATTCAAATCATCTTGAGAAATTGTGTGCGACCTGTAAATAAATTACCTATCCGACCTACCCATAACGTCCAAATTTTGTCCTAAATAATAATCAGTTTGAAACTGTTTTTTTTTATTATGAACACTTGAATGGTGCAGAAAGCTTAAAGATGGTTAAACTGACGTGCACGATGAAGGAAGTCAAGGACGAAAGTTTGCCGCTACAGGCGTCCTTGTTGAACAAAGTGATTAGTTGAAATCCGTAGATTATTGTGAAAGTGCTTTGTCTTTGGAATTTCCAGAAGTGTCACAAAATCTTATCTTTACTTTACTTTTACAAAACATTTAGGCTGAAAATTAATTGTGCTCGCTGGGTTCCAAAAATGTTTGACTTACACCTACAAAACTCGCCGAATGGCTTCAGTTTTGACATTCCTTGAATTGATCCTTGAATTTGACATTTTTAGACTTTTGACATGATTCACGCACAACACACTCCGTGGTGTTTTCTCCGTAAACACAGCACATTCATGAATACAAATTCTCCGATAAATATTTGCAGCACTGTACCGTTTTGCTTGCGTGAAACGAAATAACACTCCTCCATTTACATCTGGTGGGAGAATCAATAGAGGCGGTCATATGTTTGTGTGCGACTGCAGTTCAGCGCAAACCAGCTACTTGAACTCGGCAAGTGACAAATGCGAGAGATTGACTTCTGTGCACACCGCGAACCTACCACGTGCCTGGTCGTCGTCTGTAAAATATGAGCATCTTGAAGTTTTTGTATTCTATTTCTAATTTTATGATTTAACAGTTTTTACTTGTTTAAAACTGATATTGTTTTGTGAATTAATCGGTCTGTTAAAATGTATTTCGACGAACATAACAGTCTGGAGTGATCGTAATCCATACTGCATAGTAGAAGGTCACACGCAACACCCAAAAAGTTGAATGTTTGGTCCGTAATCGTACATAGGCGAATTGTAGGGACCGTTTTAACGATTGGAATTTAGGCGGAGCTTTCTATTTGGACATACTCCGAAATCATATAACATCAAGAAAAATATCTTCAAAATATCTTTAGTGAAAACTTTGTTCAAATTTAGCTTCAACAAGAAGGAGCACCTTCACACTACAGGACCAATCATAAGGAATTGCCCCAATGTTATGTTTTCTACAAAGTTGGATTGGGAGAAATGTGATTGGATGGCCCACTCGTTCCCCCGACATACCTCCTTTGGGCTTTTTTTTCTGGGGTTATCTGAAAGATAGGGTGTATAGAAGAAAACTACAGGATTTGGGAAAAAGTGCTTGTTTGGAACGTGACGGTATAGGACCACAGCGTGATATAGTGGCCTCTTATCACCGATTGGCTTATTGCCAAACAACGGAAGGCCCACTTCGAGCATCTGTTGTGAAAAGGTTTTCTTAAGTAGTAATCTTCTAATGCTTGAATCATTGCCATTTCATCCCTACATCATGCCACTGTAATTGGTATGCAGTAATCATGAGTTATTTTGCCATACCAAGAAATTAACCAAAATCATATTGCAAATCCAAGTTATATTTGGACGAATGCAATTTCCAGCTCGGTTGTCCGATTTATGTCGGGTTTGGGGTATTTTACTCTACTAATAAAGACCTTTAATTTCATTTGCATATAAACCTATGTTTAATTTTAAGATTTTCTTCTGACTCTTTGTGGGCTATCCCCCTTAGGAAGTAGCGGGTCACTGAATATGTGTGAAAACTAATTTTTTATGTCCAGTTATTTTGCACCAAATTTTATGTCTTTATCATCTTCAATAATTTCAAAAATATTTAAACGTTCCAGGATTTTAGTACACCCACTAGTCATGTCTACTGAGTTACTTACTGTTATGACAAAATTAACAAGACGGTTGTAGAATTATTCAGAATTTTGACTTCATGCTGTCTGCAATTAAATATTGGGAAAACAAATTTACAATAAGTCTGTCTTGTTTTCCCTTCAAAACGCGCACACACACACACACACACACACACACACACACACACACACACACACACACACAACACACACACACACCTCGTGTATACATACACAGGCCTGAGAAGACTACTTCTGTAATAAATCGTTTTCTTACGACCATTGTAATATTATCCTGCGTAATATTATTCTGGTGTCACAGTTGAGTTTGTTTTGTGTTTGTCTGTCTAAGATTTTTCAAGTGACATAGTTATAGTTTGCCGCCTTGTTTTAGCAAAGATTATATATAAATTACCTATGTTTTAAAAGTTGCTGCTCTAAAAGAGTCAGTTCCGACCGATTAAATTCAATTCTGGTTAAATTTATTTACTTGATCTATAAAAGATATGCATATGTTGGTTGTTAAGATACCATTGGATCTAAAGGCGTACTACCAGCACTTGCAATCTACCTCCGTTCTAACTTAGCGTTTTTGTCCAATGATAGCTAAAAGTACAGCTAAAAAGTTATTGATGTTAATATGAGTCTGTTACGTTTAAATTCACTCCCGGTCTAATTTATTTACGGTCCCACAACTGAATTATACTGTTGAACTGACCAAGAAATTGATCACATTTGTTTGTTTTGGGATCCAACTTAGATTAATTGGCCCTGAAGTGATTTTGATGTTTTCACTGGTTAAGAAATAAATAAGCCTATGAGGGTATATGTTTCTGGTATAAGAGAAAGAACGTGTTACCGTATCCATTTGCTTTTTCTTTACACTAAAACTGACATATACAAGCAGGAGCTCATCACATACGATTACCTTATGTGCAAACATCCACAGCGTACAATTAGGTAGTTTTTATAACAGTGTTTAAATAGTATTTCTATGTTATTATTCGGTTAATTGATCATTGGTGCAACCTCAACTTAAAATGAGATAATAAGTTCGTGTTACATTATTATTGACGAGAGTTAGTGGTACCGTTTACAAGTTCGCCAAACAAAGGAGGGTGGTCTGAAAAGTCAAATTTTAGCGTTATGTAATTAAGAGACCCTATAAGATTAAATGGATATCACATGCATCTACATTTGAATTATACAACGCCTAAAACTAAAAAACGTCGCTTAAGAAACAGGGACCGCCTAAATGACATTTTTTGCTGAAATTGAGTTATTGGTATCAATGGACGCAGAATTTCTCTGCGAACCGTTTGGCTCTGTTAGTTCAACAAAACTCTAACAGATAGCGTCACTATCGCATTTGAAACAGCCCCGCCTATCTTGCAACCTCAGTGGCAGTACCGCCTATATAGCGAGGCAAGCCATCAGTCAGTAGATACCGGCTAGCATTTCGTCACTGTTCTATTGGAATTGTGTCTACATTGTGCAACCTTTGGCGTCATTAAGGTAAGAATAAAACTATGTTTTACTCACGGAAAAGCTCTTTGCTTTGTGATCTTGTTTATAGTGAATTAACACTACCATTTATCTAAAACAGTTTCTAGCTTAACCTTACTTTACACAACTCAAGATATGCGGTTCTGCTTTTCGTGAGGTTTTAGCAGATAGGCGGTTTTGAACCTAACAGTAGATATCTTACACAAGTTGTTTTTATTTTTCAAGTCTTTATAAAATTGTTTTATCATTCCGCTTCTGAAATAGCATCTTCATTAATAAAATAAATAATATTTTATTGTCATAAATTACATGTTTGCATCGACAAAAGTCACAAATGAACTTCAAACTTAAAGCTTAAGTCAAAAAATACATACTTTTAATTACAGGGATGTATACCATAGCAATGACTACGTTATGATTTATTGTTATCTTTAATGTCCTCCTCTGAATGCAGATATTATGAAAGATTTGAAAATTGATATTACGCTGATAAATTTTATTTTTTTAGAGTACAGTGATGGATAGTTCAAGCAATTCTGAGGATGAGGGAGGTTTATTCACATCGTCAGAGATCTTAAAAGAAATGGGATTTAGTACATCCACAATTGAAAGAGCCACTAAGAGGTCACATCAAAGTTCTTCTGGCAATGAAAACCACAATTTAAAGAAGATTAAAATGACAAGTAAGTAGTACGTATTAACTAAGTTACGGTATTTGTTATGTGTTAATATTTTTTTCAATATTTAAAAAGCAATCATAAGTTTTTGAAAAAAACGGACAACTATTGTGTTCTTATTGACAATTTATTTATTTATTAGTACGATTTGAAAGTGTGAAGCTCTTAGTAAGGTACTGTATAGAAAAATTCAGAGTTTACCCTGCATTATTGATGTATCATTTCAGTTGTCTTGTTTATAGCCAAAAATTCTCTTTTATTATTGTATGGTAGTGCAATTATTTTACCTCATGGTTTCCAAGGGACACCACCACGTTTTGTTTTAGCTGGCCGAGGTACTATAACAAGTGAAAGCTATTTTAGATTTTATCATTTGTAACAATGATAGTTATACATTGATTACTGCACAATTTGTAATGTATTTTTGTGTGCTGAAAGAAGAGAATAAATGTAGTTTCTTTCTTTCTCTCTCTTTCTTTGTTTGCCCAATACACTTACAATGGTATACAACTTTGGTAAACAGAAAATAATCAATTCTTTTGAGCTTGGATTGCTCCTAACTAGTTTGAATTTATTACAGGTGCTGAAGAGGACATTGTAACAGATTCTCATCTGCTACCTAAGCACTATGGAAATGGAATTGCAGGATGTGTCTAACCACTTTGAATATAAGTGATATTGTTGATACAGCTGTCTCATCGTGTAAGCACGACACAACATCAGCTCCCTGATATTAGAAATAACTATTTTGACGTTCAGAAAGGACACTTCAATTTCAGATTGTGACTTAAGTTTTGATGACCCCAACGATCTTGATTATATTCCATCAATAACAGCAGCTTGATTGTTCAATCTTCACCTATACGTGACCAGCAGCAGATATTAGATGTGGAATTAAATCACCAGCTACTAGAAGTGGAAATAAACCAGCAGCCACCAGAAGTGGAAGTAATCCAGCAGCCACCAGAAGTGGAAGTAATCCAGCAGGCACCAGAAGTGGAAGTAAACCAACAAGGTCCGGAACCTCCTGAAGAACAGCCCGTTGTAAGAAACAGAGTGAGAAGTAAAATTCCTGATAAGATTAATTGAAAAAGAAATGCTGAAAAGGAAAAAAGAATGAAAGGGCAAGCATTATTTAGGGTTTAGAAAAACAGCCGAAGGAAAAACCTACCATGACACAGAGAGAGAAGGAAGAAGGATGGGACCTCCGTGTACATCAAGATTTTGTGAACGGTCCAAAGTTAGGTTTTGTAACAGCATAATACAAAAAAAAGAGACAGGAAATCTTTTCAAACTAGTTGGAATAATATGAACTGGGATCAAAGAAAAGTTTTCATAGTAAACAATGTCTTAAAAACACCAGTTAAACGGAGGGTAGCTGAAGGTGATGAAATCAAGAAGAAACGATACCCTGACTTACTATTTGACTGTAAATGGCAAAAAGATGAAAGTCTGCCAGAACATGTTTCTACAAAACCTTAGGCAATTAAGGAAATGGACTGTGCGATACTGGTTAGACAACACGCCTGGACAATCTACAGGTACTGCCCTCTTCATTTGAGACATCTCATGATAATATTAGAGAAAGAAGGGTAAATCCGATTCAGATTGAGTTTGTAAACAAGTTTTTTGACAGTTTTGCCCCAAAAACTTCCCGCCCATTATTGTAGATCCACTTCTACATCTTTGTATCTAGAAACAACGATTGTGTCCAAGACTCAGCTCTATGATCTATATAAAGAACCAATGTCAGACCAGTAGCGCTGTTCCACTTTAGTAGGTTTACATTTGATAAGATTTTCAAACAGAAGAATATAGCTATACATGCACCGAAAAAGGATAAATGCGATCTTTGTTCTGTCCTGTTGAGATAAAAAATGGAACCGTTTTACTGAGGAGGAGTATAAACAAACATATATA
The DNA here is from genome assembly GCF_021130785.1 of Homalodisca vitripennis. Lineage (NCBI taxonomy): Eukaryota > Metazoa > Arthropoda > Insecta > Hemiptera > Cicadellidae > Homalodisca > Homalodisca vitripennis. Next base: position 8,743 of record NW_025785317.1, read on the forward strand.
ATTGATAAAGAACAAGCTAGAGAGCAAAAACAAATTGACAAAGCTAAAGCCATTCAAGGATTGCATTATGCTTTCACTCAGGATGTTGAAGCAGTAAAGTTAGCGCCTTGCTTGAATGCCAGTTCCATGTACTTCAAAACTAAGTTAGCAGTACAACAATTTCACTATGTACAATTTGGGGAACAAAGATGTCAAGTATTACTGGTTTGACGAAAACAGCATCTTCACTTGAAGCGGTCAACTTATGCATCCTGCATTATTGATAATTTAAAAAACTATGCTTGCAGAAGACAAAAAACCTATTGTTTTATGGTCAGATGGCTGTGGAGCCCAAAATAAAAATGCCATACTGTCAAATGCCTTGCTACATCTATCGATGGAATCCAACGTAGTAATCGAACACAAGTGGCTAGTGAAGGGTCATACTCAGATGGAGTGTGACTCAGTTCACAGCAAAATTGAATCCCTGCTCCAACCTAGCTACAAATGCCGTTGCTACATCTATCGATGGAATCCAACGTAGTAATCGAACAAAAGTGGCTAGTGAAGGGTCATACTCAGATGGAGTGTGACTCAGTTCACAGCAAAAATTGAATCCCTGCTCCAACCTAGCTACAAATGGCCTTGCTACATCTATCGATGGAATCCAACGTAGTAATCGAACAAAAGTGGCTAGTGAAGGGTCATACTCAGATGGAGTGTGACTCAGTTCACAGCAAAATTGAATCCCCTGTTCCCAACCTAGCTACAACAAACAGGGAAGAAAAGAAATTTATCTGCCGAGCACGTATCACAGCCTGACCTTAGAAGCCAGGAAAGCACCTATTCCTTACAGGTCTGTGTTTTTGAAACACCAGTTTTTTAAAGATTTTTCAAAGCCCAGCACTATGTTTTACGATTCAATAAGACCCGGTAGAAATGTATCAGACCCAAAGGTTAACGATGTAAAAGCATTACAGTACCAGCCGGATGTAAAGATCCTCTACAAACTTAATTTCAATGATGAATTCAAGGAACTGCCCCAAAGTCGGAAACAAATGTTGAAAAATGTTGAGCCAATAACTGACTTCCCGCCACTTAACAAACAGACACTCCCCATCACTGAATCAAAGTGGAAACACCTTCAGGAACTGAAGCAATTTATTCCTAGAGATTGTCATGAATTTTATGACAGTCTGCCGTACAAAAACAAGTAAACCTTTAATTGATTGGCATTTTACCGATTCCTTACTATCATAATTTAGTTTTATTATACTATTGTTGTATTATTTAACCATAGCTAGTACTTTTCCCCCAAATTGTATAGATTCTACCATTTAAAATTTATACAACTTTTCATAATGTAATGATGATAATAACCATTTACAAGTACTTATATTTGAAATGTATCCTTACTTTATACAAATAAGAATACAAAAAAATAAAGAATTTTTATCTTTGCATTTTTATGAGTTGTTATTTCCCCATATTGATTTTCAGTATTAAATTGAAATAAGTGGTTTTATATTTAAATTACTTTACTAATAAAACAAAAATTTGATGAAAAACAAACTTTGTGTACGCTCTAACGCCAGTTAAACAAAACCCGTCAATACCGCCTAAGTACCTAACGAAAATAATAATAAGCGGTAGTACCGCCTAAGTACACTACATAAAACATGAATGGTAAATACTAATTAAATGACCTAATACCGTTCACAAAACTTAGAAATGTGAAAACAGGTAAAAATTAAATCAGGATTTGACATTATCTGTGGTAAAGAGAAAGTTTTTTTTGTCCCTCCTGAAAAGTTGACCAAATGTCACTTAGGCGTCCTGTTTCTTAAGCGACGAAAAGCACTTGATTGTAAAATTTACTTTTTAAATGGCTGTGTTTATGGGTAGAAAATAACAATTCCGAACACAATGAAACACCGTCCATTTTAATAAAAACCTTGTCTCATTATAATATGATAATTTTATAAATAATTGTATTTATTCATCATTAAAGAAAATTAAAATTTAAGGTAATGGGCCATTATGCATTTTATAAATATGGCTATGGATGACAGATATAAGTGAATTACATTATAAATATTAAAATAAAAATAATAAGAATAGAAAGCATTGCAAAACTTATCCGCAGAACCAAGGCAATCAAGTGGATTTTTTATATGGGCCGTCACAATGTCAATAATCGTACTTTGGTATTCTACTCGATTGTTTACATATTGAACGGCAGCCGTGTTACACTTCACACCTGGCCTTAGTTTGTCCTAAACAGCTGTTCTAAAATTTGAGCTTCGTAGTAGCGTCTGCTATCCGCGTTTGTTTTGCAGTTCCCAAAAAATTTGCATCGGAGGAGGATTTCAAGATGGCTGGATCATTTGTGATAACTAGAGTTTCTCTACTTTCAAAAAATAGTCTAGGTAAGCAATGTTTATAATTTACAACCAGAGAAGTTCACGTTTACATTACTCTTAAGTATTCTAAGGTATTGGAAAATGATTTCATTTTACCAATAGCGTGAAACTTAATTGGCCTCCAAAAGTGTTTTACGTAACCATTAATAGCCTACATAATTAAAATTCAGTAATGTGTCAGCTTTGAATGAGAAGCTTTTTCAACAGATAGAAAAATTTGTTAGTCTATAATAAAATAACTATAAAATTAATAAATCTTTAAGTAATGAGGTTTAAATGGTTTGCCTTTGACAATACTATGACCTTGGGTCAACCCTAATTAACCTAGGCCTATTCAAAAGGAGCAGCTCATTTCCACAATTATAATTTTACCAAATATGAAAGAATGGAATGGATTTGTAAAGGTTAAGAGACTATTTAGTAAAACTGGCATTCTAGTTATAGGTAGGCCTACCATCCAGTTTGACTTTTTGAATGTAAGAATTCATATCCTATCATACAAATAAATGTTCTATTTGCAGAGAGACAATGCACATATCTAGGCCCTAGTATATCTATATGTGGTTATGATTTCTTCCATTAATATGTTAGGCTTCAGTATAATAAGCAGCCACCACGACAATCGAATCATTGCGAGACTTAAGTTATTTATCGATAATTTCATGAGTAACGATAGAATCCCCGATATTAACTACTGAATGCCCATAATTGATTTAGTATGATGGTATTTCAAAAAAACAACGTATAGCTTGGTGCGAGTGTCCTTTTTCTTAAAAATTATATAAATTTTATATGGTTAGGTCTAAATAAAAACTATTAGACGTAGACCTGGCCACCATGTAGCTACATTTAGAAATACTGCTAAACTCAAAGCGACTAGAGTCATCACTAGCACAGTGTTGAACCACTTTAAGTAGGCTACTTTTTTATTAATTGGAGGGATGAACAGTAGTTCTGACAACTTGTGCACGGGAAAATAAACTTATGTACATTGTTCATTGTACTTGCACCCATTAGATGAAAAGAGGCAGTTTATAAGGTATTGGTGTCCAGTAGCAGGGTTATTCATGGGTAACTTATTACTGACGAAAGTAGTTACCCAGCCGAACCACTCTGTTATTTACAGTAACAGTCTGAGCTGACATGGATTTGGCATTCGCCAATTGAACATCTTGTCTTCCCAAGTTGGGTTATTCAGTATCCTGTAACAAGTTACAAGGCGATTTCATGTTAAACAATGAGGCTAGGAATGGACCAGTTACTTGATAAATCGCTCTTTCCCAGGTATTAGGGTTATACTGACAAAACCGGTAGACAGGTGGAGTGGAGCTGGATGGAGCGGGGAGGGAAAAACAATGGATCAGATAAGAACTAATAATATTTATTCAAACATAGAAAATGGGTAATTTTCTAAGCAATATATGTGCGTCAACCTCGATTTTTTCTTTCATATTACAATAATAATAGTTCCAATAGTCAAATTAGAAAAAGGAAATTGACTAGAATTTTCTTGCCTGGAAAGCAGTTATAGGGAGGAGCACAGGGGCCAACCGACAGACGGTCATATATTGCTATAGAGTTATCTATTAGTGAATCAGGGGGCCACTGACGTGATCTGGGCTTTCAAATTTGGCCACTATTACTCGAGGTAATTTTTTTTTCTAACAAGAGCGAAGCAGGCAGCGAAGCGCTGCGCAGCGGGCAGGCATCGGTGCTGTTGTATCCCTTTTTTTTATTCAAAATTTCTGATAAATTTGTTATTACAAATATTACAATTATAACTGTAAGGGTAATGTATTGTAAAACAATTTTAAACACATAAATTACATGCTGGAAAGGCAAAGTTTTATACCAATATACATCCAGCCCAATATCAACAATCTTACCGTGGGGAAAACTCTGAGTATAAGGAAATCTGTTGTCATATCCTTTGGCCTGAAATTCAATTCAGTATAGACAGAAGATTACACGCACGATGCTTGGCCAACGCTGCGCAGCGCTTCGCTCGTGCTTTGCTCTCTTTTTAGAAAAAAATTTATAACCTCGAGTAGTTTCCAAATTTGAAGCCCCAAATCACAGTTCAGTGCCCACCTGAATCACTAATAGGCTAATTCTCGCTCGGCTTGCTCACTGCTCCCTATAACCTGCTTTCCCCATGCAAAGAAATTCCTAGTCATTTTCATCTTTCTTTATTGACTTATTGGAAACAATTATATTGTAATATTGAGTTTGTCCTGCTCCCTATAAATCTTGCCTTTCCCGGCAAAGAACATTCTAGGTAGGTCATTTCCTTTCCCCTCTAATTTGATCTATTGGAACATTATACTGTAATATGAGAAGAAAAATCGAGGATTTGACCCATATATTGCTTAGAATTACACTAGAAGATGGAACCCCATTCTTATTCTTGGGGAAAATGAAAAACGCAAAACCCAACGTAATTCGTCATATTCACTTGTTTGTTTCTCAGTTTATCAATTAATTATAAATTTGGCTGTTGAGGTTGGGAGTCGTAGAGGGGACTTGAAAATGTCCTAACTCTGCCTCTTTATATAATAGGACATTTTTTTCATTTTCATTTCCTATTTTAAAGTTGTCTCCTAACTTAATCTAAATTGTTTACATTGTAATGAGTTATTAAACATTTTTGTACCACCTAAACAAATAATTGTGATATTATCCTCGTAGGCCCAACTATTTTAATAAACAGTTTTTTTTTACCTGGGATACCTCAAAACAAATAACCCCTCTTATATTATCTTGTAAGACAAAGAACAGGTTTTATTTTACCTTACTTTGAATATTTACATATTCATTATGACATATTAGTTCTTGTTTTTCTGCCCTTCCCAAAAAAAGTGCTGTTGGCAAGAAAGAGACACACAGAGCGTGAAAAGGAGGAAAAAATATTGTTGTAAAATTAAACAGCTGAAAAAATATATTAACTATGAATATGTAGCTCTATAGGTTCCTATGTTTTTATATTAAATAGTTATGTTAGATAGGTTTTCCTAATCAATAGTTAAGCAGATTTTCAAATCAAACATTTGAAATGGACAGACTTCAATTAAACTGTTGTTTCTACATAATCCAGTGTTATTTACTTACTGCAAGGAAACGAAACTAGGATATTATAAGGAACCAGAATAAGCCCAAGCGAAAACCTGAGACTGACTCTTTTCAGCGCATGGCAAAAGAATCGCTGAAAGTGGCTATCCACAACTGGCACAGGAAATAAGTAGAGAGAGGTAATAAGCAATAATGGCTACAGGGAAAAGCTTAAAATAGACTATGTCCAAATTTTTTTGGGAGCAGCCAAGCCATGGATCCATAGCCAGCATTGAACTAGGTCTTAACGCACTCAGTGATTCTATACTCGTCATAAACGCGTGAGGGAAAATATATTAGTTATTAGTGTGGGCAACCTAAAAGCAGGATAACTACCGGAACACAAAAGTTCTAATGGCTGGCGCGTTCTCTCAGGAAGCTGAAGAAACAGGAAATCAATTCTTCAACACAAGCCCCATGTACCGAAAGTAAATTGAAATGTAGCAAAAAGATTGACAAACCTTGAGAATGGACTGATGACCTTGACCTTACGAAACATCACCTGACCCTCAGCAGCCGAAGCAGGCAAGATTTTTGCACTGCTGACCAGAGAATAACCAAGCTTAGGCAAGACTTACAATTTCTACAAGATGAAAATGTAGAATTGGATTAAAAGAACTGGAAAAGAGAATATAGTAACGACATACAGGTTACAGTTTTTTATGGATAGTAGAAGCTAGTTGTTAAGGAAAAGGATGAAAATAAATCAAAGGGCTGTACTGATAAGAAAAATAGAGCTTTCTGCAAGAGACCAGCCTTTATAAGGAAAAGAGGAGCAGATGGGGGGGGGGGGGGGGGGGGGGAGGGGGGTGAAGAACGGGAATTTGAAAAGAGGAACTGGATACAACAGTCAGAACTTGAAATCTCCAAAGATCCTTATACTAACAAAATTAAAGACTAAACTGTTCCCAGTGTAGCGATCTAATTGAAACGAAACTAATCATATCTCGGAACAATCTGAAAAAGCTTTGAAACAAGAAACTTATAGCGCGATTCCCTGTTTCCATAACTCGTGAAGTAAACGGCTTGTGAAACAATGAAATTTATTGACCAAAAACATCAACTATTGACAGCTATGGAGGAACGACACAGCCAAAAAGCTTGCTGCTTAAACTTTACAGAACAAGAAACCAAATTACAAAATCCTACTTAATCCGCACTTTTCTCAAGCAAGAATTCAAAAAGTCACACTAAAACATTCTTATCTAACATAGAGTTCATAAAACAATAGTCATCTAAGAACCAATTAAACAACTCAAACTCTTTATAAAACCCAACTCACTGCCTGCTATGACGTTCTCCCTGTCAAGACGAACTGTCAATGTTCATGTATTGAAAACACAAGGGATGAGTTACCTACAGCAAATAAGACACAAAAAAACCTAACCTGCCAGTAGTGTGATAGAACAATGCAAGCCAACTTTTTTGAACAGTACCTATTAACTGGGCAATTTTCAGCTGACGCTAACAGCCTATCGGTACTTCCTAGCGTGGAACTTCACTGCCCAGAGAATCAGACCAAAACCTGCAACCAAAAACTGGAGAAATCATTTGACTCTAATCTCCAGACAAGGCCCAAAAGAGCCACCTCATTGGACATCAGGGTAATCAGGCAACACCCCCGCGCCAACCAAAAACTGGGAAAATCATTTAAACAGTACAACGTCTGGGACAATAAAGCCGCAAGGCCAGAAGACCACTCTTTGACATCAGGAATCAGGCAAACCTGCAACCAAACAAAGACTGGAAAATCTTTTGGACTACCATACTTCCCTGACAACGCCCTAAGCCACTATTTTGACATCAGGAATCAGGCAAATACCATGCCAACCAAAAACATGGAAAACATTTTTGACTGTGTCCGCCAATCAAAAACAGAAACGCACAAGTTCCCTGATATCAGAAAATCACACATGCCATTGACCAGGCGAACTGAAAAAAACCCCCTGGACGACCCTATCCGTCGGATATAGGCTCTAAAAACACATCAACACATCTGGGCGCCGAGTAAGGAACAAGCCTGACTTACTCAACTCCAGTTTACCCTAAGCACACATCTCCTCCTAACCTCAAGAAGCACAAAAGGAAACTGTGCTACCAGTGTTTCTTTTCAAAAGTTGGCAAACCGCTAGAAAACATAAAACTCTTACAAACACACAAATGTCACATGCTCAACTCTAAAATTCATAAATTGAATGTGAAAACAAGTCACACACCAATAAATGCTCAAAAATGAAGACTCAGTCAGATGAAAAAATGATGAAGATTTCTTTTTAAAAACGACATAGAAGTTCTATAAAAAACCTTTTGAGTAATAGATAAACTAGCGCTATTGTCAAGTAGACCCAACCAGCCACTAGGCGACTAATACTTCTGGCAACTTAGCAAACGCGCCTTGGACTCAAGAGCTCTCTACACACACAGATTCACTCTTTTCCCAAGACCCAAGATAGTCACCAGAAAATTCTACTGCAAGCCTGATGGCTGCAACAAACCTAATCATTTTTTAATTACCACACAGCAACAAGACAAACATGCAAATTAAAAATACAATAATAAGCAAAGGAAAAAAGGAACACTCTTCAAGAATATTGAGTCATCCTCTCACCAAAAATAAGAGAAGCACTAGAGAATCAAAAGAGAGGCAACACTCAAACCACTTATTACATAGGACTACCTCTCCAAACATATTAGTACTCAACAGAAAAAAAAAAACATGGGTCTAAAGCAGAAAATGGAATTGTTGAATAACAATAATTCTCTGGATTACAAGCTAGTCACAAATATTCTGGCCAGAAACACAAACATAAATATGGAGGAGTAGTTATCTTTCACATAAAGATGATACAGTGAGTTGAGGCAGACATCTTATAGAGTGTGGGAGTATCCTTAAGTGAGGAACTTACATGTGAAATATATGCAGTGCAGCAGCCGCTAAACATCAGTAAAAGACCAACCATTACTATAATTGGAGTGTACAGAACCTCCCCACAAGAAAATTTAGAAGATGCACGAGGACTCAGAATGTTAGTCTCACAAGAGAGTTTTTAGAGCACAACTGAAACCCACATAAAAGTGTAGCGTTGTTCTGGTAGGTGACATAAACATCTAGATTGTTTTGTAAAGGTACACCGAAATCCAGAAAAAAACAGATTTGAAGAGACTCTAAAACAGCTTATTAAACTTTAACAGGAGCCTAAACCTTCCGTCCAACTAGAATTACTTCATCACGTCAAGACTTCGCTCTCTGCTTTGTGTATGAGGAGGTTGGCTTGTTTCGTGGAGGGGGGGGAGGGGGGGGGGGGGGGGGAGTAGGACTAAACGACTTCCCCAATAGAGAGCCTCAAAGTGCCGACTACTTGATACAGGGGAGTCTAGTCAAGATCAACAATAAGGACAAACTTTGTGTGCTGAGATGAATACCTACGAGCAATCCATAAGACAGACATCCCAAAATCAGAAGACAAAAAAATGTTTAATACACTTAACCCACCTTAAACTTGGCCTTGGCTACCAACAAATGTGGACTGAAGTCTACTCAACGATCTACCACCACCCCTCAGCCGACTGAAAAGCCCTATAAACAATACTTCTAGCGAATACTATGACTATGGAAATTAAATGACTGCATGTCCACTAAAGAGAAATCTTATGGCAGAGAAAAAGCAAAAACTCTATGTTTAACCTACAATGACTATTAGGAAATTACCCAACTAAAGCAGGACTATCTTCAGTTGCTTTCGTATGTTATGAATTGACAGGGCTAGAGAGAAACAGATCTGCCATGGCTCGTAAAAAGAAGCAATATGACCTAAGACTGAGGAAAATTAAGGCAAGAGAGTGCAGCAAATACCATATACAGCAGTCCAGCAATAAATCCAAAGCCAAGCTTGGGTGATAGTGAACTCTGTGGAGGGCTACAAAAAGAGGGGAGAAGAACAATCCACTCATCTCAAATTAATTACTGAAGGGTAAACCATAGAAAAACTTGAAGACATTGTAGAAGAAACTCAACACCTATTTCTCAAACATCGCAGAGGTCACCATTAAGAGCAGCTAGCAAACACTAAATCATACAAATCTACTAGAGTCACAACACCTAGGCCTTGGCTAACACAGACAATGCTGTATTCTAACCAGACACAACTGTTGAGGGAGGGTTGAGAAAATAATCTCCTCCATGATGAATAAAACCTCCAGTGGTCTAGATGAAAATCTCTGCTAAGCTAGTTAAACACTGTGCTGAAACAATCATTGCTCCTCTTGTTGATGTTATCAACAAATCCTTCAAAAGCGGCATTTTCCCCTCGGGCTCTCAAAGTATCCAAAAGTGTACCCAAAAAATGAAGAAAAAGGAATCTCAACCAACCTCAATAACTATCGCCCCATTTCAATAATTCCCACCTTTTCCAAATTCTTTGAGGAAAATCGTCCTGAAGTGACTCATGCACCATTTGACACAAACTGACCTCCTAACTTAACTGCCCTACATGGTTTTTTAAAGGGTAGATCTACAGTCCACAGCCTTAAACAGACCTAGTAGAATTTTATTATTGATCACATTGACCCTGACAATGGCAAAATCCACCACCCTGCCTGTTCTCACTTGACATACTCAAAAAGCGTTCGACTGCCTTAGCCATGATATCATGCTTGATAAAGTTAGTGACACTAGGGGTCTCAAGGAACTGCGAAACACTGGTTTGAAAAGGCTATATCAGAGGACGGAGTCAACTGGTAGAGCTCCAGGTACATGGAAAATGGTGTTACTCGATCAGTAAACATCAAAAGTTACGTTAGGTTGATAAGGAGGAGTTACCACAAGGATCGGCTGCTTGGGCTGGTAACTTTTTATACTTTTGACATAATGACTTCCCTGATATACAATCAAGGACTACAGTTCGGTAGTGATGCTTCGCAGTAGACACAACCCTTTTACTGAAAGGGAGACACACCAAGTGGACATCCGCATCAGTGCATACATTGCCACTAAACAGAACATAAATTTACTGCCTTACAACTAACTTGGTAGCAAAACATTCTTAATCAATACAGATCAATTTCAGCTGACAGAGGTGAACAAATCCCGGCCCTTCCATGTTATTGAACTTGCTGACCAATCTGGGACCTTTTGGGGTCTTCACTCTCGACTCAAATTTGACATGGGGCGCCACCCCGCACATGTTGACATCCTGTGCAAGAAACTCAAATCTGCTCTTCTATGTAATAAGAAGAATTAAATGCATCAGCATCGCATAGGAAGCAGCATAGATAGCATTACTTTGCTTTATTAGAGACATATACTTGAGGTATGGTATTGTATAGTATGGGGATGGCACTCATCAAATACCAACTTAAATCGTATACTTACCATCCAGAAGTCAGCTATAAGATCCATAGCAAAACCTAAAAGCACGTGACAGTTGCCGAAGAAGAATTTTAAATAACCTCAAAATTTAAAAACTGTAATCTCAATTTTACATACAGGCAGTCATACTCCATGTTGATTAAATTAGGACTCCCAAAAGAAAACCAAGGGATTACATTTTCATGGGACACTAGACATTCATCAAGAATCCCCGTTGCGAGACATAGGTCAGCTCTTTTATGAAAGAAAACCATCATTCATCCGGGGGCTAAACTCTACAAAACCATCTCCCTTTGCTGACTTCAAAGCTACTGACAGGCGAAGCGCTGAAACACAGTATTGAGCTCCTGGTTGAAAGATAATCTGACCTACTCAATCGAAGAGTTTCTCTGTGAACAAGAAACAAAGACAGTGGGCTCTAACTTAAGAACATGATAACCATTGTATATTCATTCCTATATTGAATTGTATAACCTCAACATACTTGACACCATTCTCTGTACTTGATGTTCAGAAATATATAAAATGCATTATTCTATTCTATTATATTCTAGGCCTCAGGAAAGGCTCACTGGACACAAACTCTCGTCAAGGACATAAAGAAGTTGGACTGGGAGAAAGCATGGAGAAATCAACTTCTACATTAATCCAGTTTTTAAACTAGCCCTTGGTTGCTTTGGCAGCTATCTGAAGATATAGGGAGACTTTAATAAGCGGCCTTCTACTGGTTATTCAATGGCTGTTATTGAAAGATTCTCGATATATTTATCCAACTTCGATGTATTTATATAAAAATCGTACACAATAAGAGTTATAATAAATTACTGTAATTATAAAGAAATATCTCTGTACATTACACATTTAAATGCCCATAACATATTTACAATAACATTACAAAACAACCAAAATCAACTATGGCCTAGACTTTGATATCAAAGAAACCTTACCAATATTTTTCATTTGCCCTGCCTGGTTTATGAATAAGTAACAGCTTTGGTGTTTTGCGAGCAAAGTATTCTCCCCTTGTGTTACCAGCCAGAGAAAAAAATGCTACATTTCTGAAGCATGGGAAATAAATCTAGTCATTTGTGGAGATAAATATCTGGACATCTTTTCCTCATATTCATTACCATTTTCAAAAGTCTCAAAATATAAGTTACTTCTAATTATTCATTGTTTACATTAAAATTACCTAATAACTAATAAGGTTGAAAATCATATGCTTAAGTTAAATCAATTGTGATATCCGATTTATCCTTAAGAATTAAAAAACAATCGAACCATTCCGTTACATAGCAATCGAATAACGACTGTAGGCCGCTTATTAAGTTCATTCCCGAAACAGATTTCACCAGACAGATGATGATTGTTGCTGATACTGTGAAGAGGTGGACTCACGCAAACCACACCTTCTTTCTATGCCAACGGTGGGGAGGAAGAAAGAAAGGGAGCTCTTGAAGAACTCTACTTGCAAATTCATCAAACTAGGCCCAGACCAGTTTATTGTGTTCCATATGTTGAAAAATGAAGACACATAGAATTGCAACCAGGAAATGTTGTACATGACATCCTCCAGAAAGAGATAAAAAATGTCGAAGAGGCTGAGGGTGGTGGTCCTATGAAATCTGAGTGTGACAAGATGCCTGTTTAAGTAAGCTTTAATAGAGGCTAAACCACTTATAGGCTGAAGTAATATTTAAAGTAGTTCCAGCGTTTAAAGAAGAAAGTGTGTTTTTGTAATTGGTATGAAGTCCAGGCACATCCATAAGTATGGGCATCTGGGTGTCCATTAGATTTTTCCAACCCCCCTGCGTAACAAGGAAAAAAAAATTTATGTAGGATATAATTTGATAAACAGGTGAACCATAAATTAATTGATTCTATGGCATTTATGGAAAAAAATTATTATT
>NW_025785318.1:0-20791 GCF_021130785.1 Homalodisca vitripennis
AGCTAAGTCCTAGTTTTAAGTATTTTTTAATGGGGTAGACATTTTCTAAATTTTTTTAGTTTTCTAAATTTTTCTTACTGTCTTTTTACTCAAATGTAGATACTTTTTCGAAGTAGCATGTTTCTAATGTTCAGGTCTGAGCCAAGCAGTTCTTGCAACCAATTGTTACCTAAGCCTAGTTCTATAATAATTGAAAATGTGAGTTGCAGTATTTCTTAAACTTTAGTAACTTGTTCTCACTAATTATTTAGGCATAGGTAAATGGTTGATATTTTTCAAGCTTAAAATTTACTTTAAACCAAATTAATAAATTTTTTTTCTGACCAAGTTTAACTCTTAACCTATCTTTTAATACCACCTACAGTGTAGCCTCTTGCTTTAAACAAACCTTGTACTTAATTACTTGTACTTTTAACTTTAGCTTTTAACTTTAATACATTTTGGTGTAATTAATGTAGCCTTGGCTCAGATAAGTCGAAGAGAAGGGCAGATGCAGTTGGTGGCCGCTTATTGTACTGCCGCCTATGAATAGCCTACCTTTTGTTTTTAAAGTTATTAGCTTTCTTGTTACTATTTAAAACCACCATTCAGCTTCACCAGATTAGTTAATATGGGTTTGGCTTATAATGAAAAGTTTTCTTGTTTTTATATAAATTTCATTCCTTTCCAATCTTTCACCTCCTCATCTGAATGATTTAAAATTTAACCTCTCCACGCCAACCCTTAATTTCTAATGCAATTTATTGATGTTATTCATACCTGACTTTTTTAGTTATTTATTTATTCTTCCAACGGAATACACCATTTGTACTTGTAATAAGTAATAAGAGTTTAAATTTTTAATAGCACTAATATAATGATTTTTTGTCTACTGTGTTGAATTTATTCAAGTCTTACAATGTATTGTTAGTTAATGTTAGTGTACACACAAGGTAAGTGAAGTGTTAATGTTAAATTTATCTGATTAATTTTTCTACTTAGAACTATGTCAAACTTTTATGTAGGCCTATGCTATTTGAATTGTTCGGGGCAATTCAAACTTAAAGGGTTGATTTATTCTAACAGTTTGCAATTTTTCTGAACCATCTTCAAAACTTTAATGTTATTGTAAAAATAATTCTTTTATAGTCTATTATTAAAAGCCTTTTGCTTTTTTGACTAGTGCCTGTTTTAATTTAAAAAGTGAAAGTTAATATGGAGAACACCTTTAGTTTCAAATATTAATAAAAATAACATAGGCCTATGTTTGTTTTGTAATTGTTATGTTGAAGTTGCAGCTTGGGGTTGGATTTGACGTGCTGACATACATATAAATGGTTTAATTACTTACAAAACTAAACTTTTCTTTCCAAAATGTTGAAACATCCTTCCTTTGCAAACTTTTTAAACTATAGTTTGCCACCTTGAGGGTTCACTGTTATTAAAAAAAAAAAAAAAAAAATTATAGGAAACAAAAATTTATAAAATACCCCTAGTGGACTCTTTGGATTGATTGATATATCAGCTTGCTTGATTCAACTTCGGGTGTTTAACATACCTAATTTTCAGTTTCGCCTAATTTAAGCCTTAAGTGGTTAAATTATTTTTTTCCTTTGGTATTTGCTTTCTAAAATTTAAATTTCTCTGGGTTTTTTTTGGATTCTTTGTCTCAAAAGAGATTTCTTTTTGGGGTGTTCTAAATTACTTACAGTTTAAAGAGAGAGTTCACTATTTAGACTTGTGTCTTATTCACTTGGGCCTTGTTGAACTTTATGTAGTTACCTGTAGCGCTACTATACGCCTTGGACCACATTTTTTTTTTGCACTTCTACGGTAAAGTTGCTCTTGCTTTTAAATTAATATTTTTGTTTACTTTGTTTCCCTTCTCTTAATCTTTAAGGATGTGAAAGGTGTTTTCACAAAGGGTGTGTGTGTGGAGGTGTGTTTTGCTGTAACTTTGAGGTGTGCCAATTCAGGGAAACTTATTAGGTCGGCCCATGTTTCCCACCTGAAGAAATATTTAGGGCCTATCTAAGACCAAAGCGCCGCTGCCGGGACGTTTATAGGGATAGATTAGGGCTTAGTGATGTTAGTTTAGTTTTTCTGTCTCCTTCTTCTTCTTCTTCTTCTCTTCCTTACACCACATTAACACTCTTATACTTTTACTCCTCTTCTTTTACAGTACATATACACTGGGGGATCAGGGTTAGCATTGACTGTTTAGAGAATTTTTTTTTGCTTCGGATATTTTTCTAGGCTGTACATTGGGAGTAAAATTTATGTTTATTTATTTTTAACATTCCCTAATGCAGTCGCGCAGCATGCTATCCTTGGTTTGGACAACCCATTACATTTTACAACACAAGCTTACATTTTCTTTCCCTTTTCTTTTTCTATTTTTTCTCTTGTATAGTAGGGTCAGTCCGTTGGCAGTAGGTGGAATTCTTCTTTGTTATTCAGCTAAGTTAAGCAGCGATGGATAGGTGTAGTTTTTATTGTTGAAAATATTGTTGAAGATTATAGTTTGTCTATATATTTTTGTAGTTAGTTCTTGTTGTTGTCTCTTTGTGTTTTTAAGACTTTAAAATTTTGTCTCTGAAGCTGCTAGATGTTCCAGCGGCTATATTTATTTTTGCTATTTAGTGTTTATTTTGGAAGTGTATTTTTACTGTTGTTACTGTGATTCTTTGTCGACTTTATTATTGTTAAAGTTTTATAGGTTTAATTTTTTGTTAACCTAATTTTGTTGGGTTTTGGGTCCAGTTAGTTTTTTTGGTCTCTTTTCCGAAGGTTTCAGGGTATTTTTGCCTTACCTGGCTAACACTTAAAAAACTGTAGTTTTTTTTTAAGTTCCTAATTAACCCACTTTACCACGACCAAATGATTTCCTTACTCCGTTAAGCTTTTGCCTTAGCTCTACAAAGTTTTTCTTTCAAGCCTTTTAAGAGCCTGATATAATTTGCTCCAATTCTCTAAATTTTATACTAGTATGGTGAAATAACATTTATTTGTCTTTTCCCACTGGCCACCAATTTTTTTCTCAGCCGTCCCGTAGGGGGAGGAGGAGTACTGGCCCACTTTAACTAAATTTTGCCAGTACCAGGTTATTACCTAATTAGCCTTTACAACGCAAACTTAGGTCTGTTGATATTATGATGGGTGTAATTTTCTCATATTTTTAATTTCGCTTTGGGATGGTCTCTTCATCCTTTCTGATCCTCTCATCTTTGAACAAAAATACAGACTTTATGTCTGGAGTAATACTCTCCTGGTGGTTCAAGGAGTTCCACCAACCGTTAGGGGTTTCCATTCGGGTGCTTAAGTGGCCCTTGGGTTCCAGGGTGGAGATACCCGGATGGTGGAGACTTAGGGAGTGCTTTGGCTAATAAGTGTACACTTATTCAATTTCCTTCCCAACCTTACTGGAACACCCTCTTGTAGCCTTTTGACCACCGAGCGTATTAGTGATTTGGAAAGAAACGAATAAACCCATCCTTGTGTCAACACTTCAGATCTTTATTTATTGGTAGCTACCACAGAAAGTACTTGAAATTGTTTGAGTTTTTTTACTACTACAAGGGCTTTTCCTCAAGCCTCTTTAAATTAAAAAGATTTATTTTTAAGTAGTGTGGTCAGTCGGAATGGATTCTAGCCGTTTACGCTTTTGGAGCGCCTCGCGAGCGTGCAGGATATCCATACTAGAGCAATATCTAGCAGATTGCTAACTACAGCGATACCAGTTGTAGTCTCTACTCTTTCCGTCCTTGACTTCCTACCTTATCCTTTTGAGTTTTTTTTCTTATCACTCCCGGGGTAGAGGGGGAGGATGTGGCGTTTGCCACCTTTATTTTGTTGGCCGTTGGACGGGCCGGGAGCTGTTTCCCTACAGCTGGTCGAGTCGTCTGTTTTTTCCAGATGGTTTATCTCTATTTCTAGATGTTTCTGTGGAATTCTGCCTGTTTGATTGGTTCTAGGTTTCAGGTTTTCTAGATATCTGGAATTAGGTTTCTTGCTCTCTTCTCTTCAGGCTTCCGTAGGGCGAGGACGTCTTAGAGTTTCTGTGGTCTGAGTTCTAAAATCAAAGCTGGCTGCCCGCTCCCTCGACGAACCTTCACGGTGTTTTTGGTGTTAATATCGTATGCCTACCTTCCAATCAACGTTTCACGACCTCGTTTAATATTTAGGACCCAGTCGTTCCAATTTCGGTGTACAAATTTTGTCGCAAATGTATGTTGTTCAGAATTCACAAGAATTCGCAAGAATTCACATATTGAGTCTAGCCTTCCAAACAATTATAAGTTCACTAGAAAATGTGTAATGATCCTGCCAATAAACACTTTCAAATCTGTTCTGCTCAGTTTGTTTTTAGTGGAAGTCCACTACGTTGATCGTACATATTCTACATATTCAGGTCATATATTTAATCTATACTCTACATGTCATTATTACACATTCGTTAACATGAGAGGAAGTCGAAGTTTAAATATTAAAGGCAAGCTTTGTCCTTTATGCTTACAAGGCTCCCTCCCTGCCTAATAAATGTATCAATTATTCTCACCCAACACGATCTGGGTACTTTATTTTTAAAAGTAGTTTTTTTTATTTTAGAGGAACAACCTGTGAACCGTTTATTACAGTACCGACAATACTCAGTAAAGTCTTGAAATAATGTACTTTTGTAAAAATGTCATTTTAAGGCTAGTCGGCTTGATTTCACGCTTACTTCATTTAAAGTTAGATGTTCATCGAACATTTTAAGAAGAATCCAGACCATTTAAAAGTAATACTTTTAGTAGAGCATTACATTTTAAATATTTTGTGGACCTTATAGACTTTGCTATACAATTACAACAAAACATAATAACTGTTTACTACGGAGAAATGGGGTAAATGCTAGTGTACTATGCTCTCAATGTTAGTTGTAAGTAAAGGAATATTACTGTAAAAGATTGGCTCAGATCGTTTAACAAGGGATTTAATTTCAATTATTATTTATTTTAATTTGTATGGAAGAAAAAACAGTAGTTACGTGAAAAGAAGGCCCTCACCTGGTTTATTGCACCCGGAAATGACATTTGCACCGGAAGTAAATTTAAAACAGACGTTAAGTGATCCTTGTTTTATCGGGTGACAACATACAATAAAATGTTCACTGTAATATCTCTTAGACTTATATCTAGTAAAATAAAAAGTCCTGTGCCTTTAGTTTTAAACTTAAATACAAAATATTATTTATACTAAACAATGATTTGATATACCATATAATTATAAATATTTTTATGTAAAGAATGAAGTGTAATGATAATATATTAAGGGAAGTTTTAATATTGTGAACCTCTTGTAATATAAATTCATAAAATCAAACTTAATCTCGATTCTGAGTATAGAAAATCAAAACAGTAAAATTAATGTTTTCTGGATGTTGAGTTTTATAATTATTTTCCCCGGTAGTTCCACATTCCAACAATGCAATTATCAACAAATACTATAAAACCAATTATAAACTAAAGAAGACCCTATAAAATATAAACTGTAACCAAATTAACAGCAAAAAGAAGTACAATTCATATGTTTTGCACTTCGTATACGATTATTTTATGTATTGCTATTTTATTTAGTATACAAACTAATTTCACAATGTCTAACTGATACAATACTGCATAGAAAATACCTCAAAGGCAAATCTTAAAACAATATTTAAACTTTCATAAAAAAAAGAAACTTTGACACTGCAATTAAATATTGCTATTGTGTGAAAATCTCACGTCTACAAGGTCAGTTCTTTTTCGAATTATCCAAGAATACAAAGGTAATTTAACTTGCGCAATTAGTATATCTACAAACTACACAGGGACGGAGGATAACAAAAAACTATCAAAAAATTACATTGATTAATTTGAATTGCGTTTTTACTGAAGCAGCGTATATAATTAAAGCGGAACATACGCTAAATAATAATTCTTTACGGCCAGGGTAGCCTGCGTTAGTTAATTGCTCGATCAAAAGAGCATTTATATCCGCGAGGGTTAGAGCCGGCCATATAAAAGTTGTAACCGTTACAACCATCAAACCCAATACTGTTTATCTTTTGTAACATCCTCTTTCAGTTTCCGGCGAGTTTCATCAAATGCTTACAAAGTGCTTTTAATTAACGCTGTTTAATTACCACAAAGATTACGTTATAATTACACACTCAAACCCGTAGGCATCTCTGTCTCTTTTTATATGATTATTTGTAAAACCTTTTAGTTATAAAAAGTTAGATTTTCTTCATACATGCAAGAATAATACAATATATCTCTTCTCATTGTACATAATACATATAATAAGGTCACCATTGAGTTTTTGTAAACTCCCCAATTCCACTAAGATATTAATCAGAGCTTCCAATGTTTTTGACTCAGGTAAATGAACTCTTCACTTATGACTTATAAAATCGCTCTTAAAATTGATGATAAGATACGAAATCGTTAAGAAACAAACTAAAAAAACTAATTTTTTTATAAGAGGAATTGTTATAAAATGTCCTAACTTGTGTTGTAGGACAGTAATTGCTTGAAATGGTGAATACTATCTCGGGGAAATTCATCTGTATACATCACCCTGTATCTGTATCTGTATCTGTATACAACGCGCTGTATACATCTATAAATAATATTTATATCAACAAGTACTTATCTATTTTTAATGCAATTCGTTTAGCTGCTAAAACAGTATATTCGTGCTATAGCTGAACGTAAGTCTTACTGGCCCAAATATTAACAATGCAGAACACGGTCCGGCCGTTAATCCGGGTTACAGCACGACAAAGGCTTGGCTACAAGATTAGAAGTGCTTTAACAGCGTTAGGTGCAAATGTAACTTGGGGTCTTGTGTTTTACTTACTAAGCGGTGTTACTAACTTGACGTCTTCTGTAAGGGCGTCCACGACAATTAGGGACCCATTTTAAATGGAGTATTACGATTTAGTAAATATATACTTAGAATCGTAATTGTGATAAAATTGTTGCTCATTGTCCATAAATTTTCAGTTAAATGGCACTTGACGGCTTAGTAGAGACACATTCACAGAAAAATCTTGCTTTAATAATGGTTAATGGTTTAAAGTGTTTTTAGAACTGTATAAAACTACAAGTCATAATTACTTCAGCTTGGTAAACGTATTTATTCTCCTTTGTTTGATAGTTATTTAAAATTATTTAATTTGAAACACCAAATCTGTTTGATTTCCTAATGGACGTGGAATAAGATCATAAATATATGGAGCCACTGGCTAAACGTTCGTATGGTATTGTCAATTGTATTATTTTAAAAAAGTATTATTTTAAATATAGTATTAAATTGAGAATACAGACCATTAAAACTTAGCATGACCATTGATAAAACGATTACTCGTGTATCCAAAATTGTAATGATGATAAGACGAAAGACAGAGATGCAACATAAGTTAAATTTTGGTGATTTGTAAAGTGATTACCACATTTAGAGTAAATTTATTGTCAAAAAATATTATTCATACGGATATCCTACTAAGTTTAAAACTCGAACCTAAATATAGTTATTGATCCAAATTGAACTTGATCCAACAGAAAGAATGATCTCATCTAGTCCATCTATCTAGTGGACGGGGGTTTTACATTGATGAGAGTTGTTGCTCTATGCATGTATATATTTACATTGTGCAAACTGTTTTCTGTTACCATCTCTACACTACAGGTTTCTGTCCCAGTTTGTTTTAGTTACACAGCTAAAAAGCGTCCATGCAGCGAAATGGGACATGTAGTTGGTATTAGGATGTCCACAATGGTTATCAGTAACCAACATGATACAACAAACTGTAGGGAAGCAAAAAAAGTGTTCTATGCTATAGGATCTTATAAGATTACTTACGTCAATTACTTGTAAGCAAATTTCCCGTAAAGTTATGAAATATGTCTTAATTAAAAGAATTGATTGATTCAAATCCAATTACTTTTTAATTCGTTTCATAGTTCATTCTTTATTAATATTCAGGCAATAAATCACAAATATATTTGATATTTTTTAAGTACTCGTACAAAGAATCAAAAAAACTATAAAATGTAAGTATGTTCTAAAAATAAGACATCTACTTTGACTTAATGACTAAAAATAAATTCGAAAAGGTGTTTACAGTTTAACACTGATTGTTATTGTAAAACTAAATTCAAAATTGTAGCCATAACGGCCACCTCATGAACGTATTTATCGTCTACATAGACAAGTGGACAATTACCTTAGTCACTATGTTATCTAATACAGATTTATTTAGCCTATAGGAACTATAGAAGCAAATGTCTTGCAGTTTTCTTCTCTAACAAATCATTTAAATGATTTCAGGCAAATCATACCCATCCAAAGCTTATATTATCAAGAACCCTTCATTACTCAATACAGACCCTACTTCCATTTTTCTGTTCTGTTAATGAGTTCAAACTTTATTAAACTACAATTCTAAATGTTACGCACTTTAACTTTAAACATGTCAAATATATTCCTTGCTCCTGATTTCTTCCTGTATTTTTTCTTATTTTTGGTTTCTAATTCATTACCTTCAGACCTGATCTGTCATTTTTTATTGGGAATCGATAACCAACGTTGAGAACGTACTCAAAGCATTTAATCCAACAATGCAGTACAGATGAGCCAAATTCGAGGCTCATTGAATTAATTTCTGTTACTATCAATACAGTTGAACTCCTTTGAAATAGCTCCATAAATATAAAACTTTTGGGTGGATATCGTTTTATTTAATGAGTTGCAAATATGACCAACTAACATTTTGAAACAAAGTCTAACATATATATCGATAATCTTTCCATTTATAATTAATGCTTTGTTTCTAAAAATTTATATTTCACCGTCTATCCTATTCTTTTCAGCTAAAGAGACTACCACAGTTTTTTTTATGAAAACTAATGTTTATTGGCCGACAATGCCTTGTTGACGATAGTCGGGAATTTGCCAAACCATAACTGCATTATTAGTAGTTTGGGTCCCCAATCACCAATCGCAAAAGCCCAAATGATGGTATAAATTTGTCTCGAATCATCGGAGTCCGACCCAACAAGCGTTATCTTATAAGAAGTATGGCTAGAGGTCCCATCGGACACCCATTATAAAATCAAACATAAATTAATTAATTTATCAGAGTCCAATGAATTAAACGCTTTTTTTAACCTCGCTTAGGCGCTCAGCTCTGTGATCTAACGAGACATGCAATGTAACACCTGCAGAATATGAGGTAATCATCATACTATTTTTATCTGGATATCAGGTTTTCTTTGTTGACTGAAATACTTTGTGATGGAAGTCTCTCCAGGTGATTAGACCGTATGACGTTATGTTGGTGCGTAGTTAGTTAGGCTTCAATCGTAGTTGACAAAGACTCTTCTCCAGTCACCTTTTTTGTTTGGCACTATTATATTTCATTATAAGATATTTTATAGTCAATCGCTAATTCAGGCTTATTTGTGATAAAATAGATAAGCTTTGTTGCCACTGAATGGCCAGAGGTTCGTAATTTGTTTTTTGTCGCATGCGCTAATTCTGGTAGCGAATACTGAAGTCTCAATTCTTCTGTCTTTGTGCGTTTTGTTCGAAGGGGAATTTGTTCAAATTATAGTTCAGATCCTCCTAATAGGCTAATAGCCTGACTTATATCATAATTTTGAAACTCGATATTTGTTTCTAGCAGATCTTTAATTTTCATAATAAACCTATCTCCTTTTCTTTCACATTGTGACTAATTTTCTTTAAAATAGGATATAAAACGAGAATTTAATTGTAAAACTTTCTTTGTTCTTCAGTGAGATAGTATTGAAGACTTTCAAAGTGTTGTTTTAGATAATAAAATATTTAAGCTTTTAATGCCCAGATTCATCAATGAAAACAAGCCAATTCTTCTAAATAAAAGTTCATTTAATGTTGATCCTGTAACAATGTATTCATGCTTATCTTGTTATAGAATGCATGCTATGGTTAGTGGGATAAGGAGAAACAATCGTATTTCGACGTTAATGTTTCATTATCTGGCGGCGAAATCATGATTTTGCCTCACTGTGGATCGTGTGAACACATATACTAAAAGACACATTAAAATGAAAAATATCTACTTCCCCAAATAAATATTTATCAATTTCGAAACGAATTTTCAATCGAATTTAAAACATTTCTGGACAGTTTTATACAGCAAATATTACTTGATGGGTCTCCATATACTCTGTAAATATCTAATAAATTAAAGTTTGTCAGAATAATGTATATGTCAACTGTCATAAAATATGTGCATCCATTAAATATTGACTGTATTTAAATTAGTGCATCCCAAAAGACTGTGACACATTGTGGTAGTGATGTGTTTCATGCTTTTGTCATTTATAATATTCTGGGTCAATATTTAGTCATATCTTAATATATGCGGTAGATCGGCAAAAAATGTCCAGCCAAACTTTTCTTCAACCAACTGATTTGTCCGAATATTAGTTCTCTTCAGTGTCTGGCACAAACAAATGGTATTATTAATAATATATACAATTATTGATAGCAATATATTATGTATACAAATAATGTTAAAATAAATAATTTGAAAGAACATTCAATCGTAATTGAAAGCGTAACTTCAATATAAAATAAAACAATAATATTAATATACATTTTATTCTAGAAATGAACACCTTATTTTACTTTAAAAATTGTTAAATTATCAACCCCTCGCAGAAACGTGACAAATAACTAAAACTGCAAAAAAAGAAAAATTGATTCTACTTTGTTGTTTCAGAAAGCTATGCCAGGAATGGACGCTAAACAACAATTCCTTTACTAGCAGGGTAGCCTGTGATAGTTAAATGACTCGATAATTTATAGCCGCAACGGTGAAAGCCGGTCATATAAAAGTTGTAACCGTTACAACCATCAAACTCAATTGCATTTATCTTTTGTAACAGTCAATGGTAAATTTCCTTCGATTTCATAAACTGTGCACAAACAGACCATTTAAGTAACGAGGTTTATTATCTCAATGGTTACGTTTGAATTTCACTTTTAAACGTATATGAAAGCCTAGGTGTTACTTTGATTCATTCTATTATTTATAAATCATTACAATAAAAAATTCTTGTACATAATGTAAAATTATCACATTTTCTTGTTTTTGAGATAGTTGTTATAAATTTTGTAGACGGTGCTCTTTTATAAACGACCAGAAGTCAATTAGAAATTCTGAATCTGTAATTCTATGTTTACCTACATGTGTGGACAGTTATTGTACATTAATTCAAACAGCGACAAACGTTCTACTGCTTACTAGTGAGGGGATTCAAGGTCACTCAGTACTGAGCCACGGTCCTGCAGGTAACGTTTTTGTAATGAATATTTTAATAATATTCTATCATTTGAGTTATCGATATTTTTACATATAAAGATCGGAGCTGGATTTTATAACTGTCTGAGGTAAGTTTTATTCATTACGCACTTACACGAATTGAAACATTCGTCCTGTCTGAAAGCTAACGATTTTACCAAATTAATCTTTGTTTTATTGTTTTATTTACATTTGGTACAATTACATTCAAAGAATTATAAAATCCATTTTGCTGTAAATCTTGAACGAACCGTTTAGTATAGTTTTTTTGGATGACGTTTGACCGTCACGATACACCCATTTGATCGAAGGTTTATTAAAAACATACTGTATTACATACATTACATAGAATGTCAAAGTATATTTTGTTTCATGTCCATATAAGGTTTCTAGAGTTGATTGGTTTTGATCATGAAGATCCAACCCGAGAGGTTCATAAAAAACTTTCCACGGATGATAGTTGTACTGTGTAACGTTTACTAATTTTTCATTGAATACATAAATTAAAGCCCTGAGAAGGTTTTGTTGAAAACAGATTTTGGCATCCGTGATTCTCCAAAGTCGCTCAATAACTAGCCTTAATTGAAATTTGGTCCACATAGCATCTAAATAACTTTTGTTTGTTAAGCCTCTGGCCCAATCCTGAGCTCTTTAAGGTATTTTCAAACAAAAAAAAAATTATTTATAGAACATCTATTCCAATATTCACTATGGTACTTTGAGCATCATAAGCGTAATAATTATGCTTTGTATAGACAGTATGGTTTTTATATATATAACCATACTGTCTATACAAAGCATAATATATATAAATTGTACGTGTGTGTATGTATAATTTTATATAGAAATAAAACAACTATTCTTTAAATTTTGTAAAAATAGTTCTCTTTACGATATAAGAAAAACTTAATTCTACCATAAAAATCTCATCAAAAGTGTTTTATTAATGCGCATAAATATCGTAGGATGTTCATGTTTAGAAGAAGTTAATAATTTAAGCAGGAAACAGTTTAACGTGTTAATAACACACACCAATAATCTATTAGCTGTTAAAGTGTTTACCTGTGCTAGTGCTGAACGTAAGTGCTCATTAAGGTGGGTTTTATGGCAGTGTTTAGATGGTATTTGCAATGCATTGAATATTTTAGTTAGATTAATCACTGGTGCAATCTGTAATAAAAGTTATACAGAATTATTAGTATCTTTGTTAGCTACATTTTACTACTCATCAAGCACTGTACGATTAATATTTTATAAGATTTAAATGTAAACATGTTTCATCCAATGTGCCGAACTCTATCATAAAAAATTTTAACAGCTGTTTATTGCCATATAAATAGGGATTACGCAACGTAAATGTTACAAATTTGTCATAATTCCAAAGCATTACAGATAACTTTTCCTTTTTTTCTTTCTTACAAAGCATCCTTGAATTTCAACGAATATTTTACAAAAAGAATTAGCCGAATTGAAATTAATGCTTAGCAACAAATTTTGAGATTCATTGTTATACAAGATCGTTTAGTCTCGAAAATATATCAACGGAGGAAGATTGTATGTTGGCTGCTGCATAAATTAGCTATTATTATTGGTGCAATTGTATGAGCCAGGTAACCAAGAAAATTCTGGATATCTCCCGGCCTATAAATATATAGAGTGATAGTGATCTAACGATTTAATATTTGATGATTCCGAGGTACTTAACTTAGTTTACACCAGGTTCAGGAATTGTTGGAGGATGGATTATGCAGATTTGTTCCCATTGCAAGTAAAATGGCAGTGCAATTGTTTTCCGTTTTGTACTCATGTCTATACTCGTGTCTGTCGCTCAGATTCCTTTCGTGCCGGCCGACAAATTACTCGGTTTGGGTTCAGCACTCGGCACGACCTCTTGACACAAGGCGGCACAAGCCGACTTCTTGCACACTTGCTGCTCGCCGTAGAGTTGAGGTGCTGTATCCCATAAGGGGCCGACTAATAGATCTCCTCTTTGTGTACGAGGGTCAGTCAAATATAAACAGGACTTTTATTACTATACCCAACGTCCAGGTTGTAGCAGGTAGCCATGTTGCAGTAGTGGGTAGGGGGCTGCCTGTGGGAGGGGGAAAAGCTGCAACAATGCGTTCTCAGTGCTGTTTTGTTTGTCATTGTAGCCATGTCTGAACAAGAGGTTGTAAAGTAGAGGAATTTATAGCATGACCGGTGACCTCGAGATGCGCCGTAGGCAAAGACGGAACTAAAGTGGTGGGGAGTGGAGCGGCTCAGTCTGTTGCCGTATTTAGCCTTGTGAACTTCGGTCACCAGTCCTCTATACGTGCCGCCCAAAAAAATTCGCTTGTGCCAATTCACGAGTTGTAATACAATTTGTGAATTAATTGCGTTGTGCTCATTACGTTTTAAGTAAAGAGTTTGTGATGGATCGTAATGTAAAAAGTAAAATTGGAGGTTAGAAAGGTTATACACGGCCAAACAAGAGAAGTGATTGCAAATGTTTACCATTTTATGAAACGAGAAGCAGAAACCAACACACTTATAAATTTGAAGAAAGTTCAACAGCGTGTCGTAGAGGCAACTGAAATTTCTGAAAGTACGCTGAAACGAATTTCGAAGGAGGAAAAAAATAAGTTTTATATTAATTTTTTAAGTCCCAATTGGCAATTCTTTTAGTACGCCCAACAAAGTAAGAAAACGCAAACATACTAAAAGTAATCTGGACAATTTTGATTTGGGTGTAGTTCGAAGAACAATAAATAATTTTCATCGACAACGGGGTTTTATTATTTTAACTATTGCGTGTGGATCGTTGGCGTTATTGTTATTTTAAGTATACATAATTAAATTAACTTGATACAAGTTTGTAGATAAAACTGAGTTTTTTCTTATTCTACCATGTATATTGACAAATTAGTTTAACCAGTTTTATATTAATTTTTAATTTTGCAGCTAGGCTATGTCAGTTGAAAATTTTGTAGTGTATAATTGTATCTACTATCGTAAATCCTGAAGCTTACCCGGTTAGTATATGATAAATTGAATTTTAATGGCTAACAAAGCGTAACAATTACAATTCTGAACTGTTGTTGTCGTTGGAGATCAAGAATAATATAAATTCCTACCCTTTCCCAATTTATGAGAACCCTTTCTTACCACCAGGTATCTCTACTGCGAACTCATTAAGAAGGGTGAGCTATGAACACAATTTCGGCAGAACATAGTCATTGTTAAGATCACGTACATCCGATCCCAATATTTCCAAGATTTCCTGTATTGAATTCCCCGTCATAAAAGTCCCTCGCCGTAACTTCAAAAGAGTCTAGAAATGTTCAAATATTCTCAAGGTCCCCTATACTAAATTGCTCATCATAAAAGACCACCGTGGTAAGAACATAAGGGTCTAGAAATGTTGGCAAACACTACAATATTCGGCTCCCGCCACCACTATGAGCCTGGAGCCGAAAACTCTCAGTAGTGTTAGTTGCACCGTATTCCCTCCCCTACTTTAGATTGTGCCCCCACGCGCTCAACTCCTCCACTCCTCACGCGCATACCACCGGTCATGCTATAACTTCCCTAGAGTACCTGCAGTAGCGCAACGAATTATTATTAAGTTCTTGACAAACGAAGGTGTTAAACCAAGTGAAATTTTTGTTAGACTGACAACTCAGTTTGGGGATAAGACCTTATCACGTTCTCAAGTGTACGATTGGGTTAAAAAAGTCCAAAGGCGGACGTGAAACAGTTGAAAATGAAAGTCACAATAGGCGTCCAAGGACCAGTTTGACTAATGAGAACATTTGTGCTGTTCGTGAACTTCTTGAAAATGATCGACGCTTAACGATAGATTAAATTGCCAGTGAAGTGGAAATTAGTCATGGTAGTGTGCATTCCATCGTCACAGAGCATCTGGGTTTTCGGAAAATTTGTGCAAGATGGGTCCCCCCTCGGCTTCTGACTCTCGATCAAAAACAAACCCGGAGAGACATTTTTCCAAAGGCTTTTGAATCGGCTTGAGAGAGAGGGGAATGGTTTTTTAAATCGCATAATAACCTGTGATGAAACGTGGGTCCATCACTACACTCCTGAATCCAAAATGGCGTCAATTGAGTGGCGAAGGAAAGACGAAACTCGCCCTGTGAAAGCCAAAACACGGTTGTCTGCTGGGAAAGTTCTTGCCACCATCTCTTTTGACTGCAAAGGCGTTTTGCTTATTGACTTTTTACACGAACGTCGTACTGTGAACGTTGCTTTTTACTGTCAAACTTCTTGAGCAAGCAAAAGCAGCCTTTCGGAACAAAAGGCGTAATCAGACAATCAGAGATGTCATTTTGCTTCATGACAATGCTAGGCCTCACACAGCTGCCTTGACCCAAGAGAAATTACGCCAAATTTAATGGGAAACATTGGAACATCCTCCCTACAGCCCAGATTTGTCTCCATGTGACTTTCACCTCTTTGGTCCTCTCAAAGAAGCACTTGGTGGAAAACCGTTTTGAAAGTGATGAGGAAGTACAGGAATTTGTGTGCAATTGGTTCAAGACACAACCTCAAATCTTTTATGAAGAAGGGATCCATAAGCTATCCTCACGCTTGGAAAAGTGTGTGAGAGTTGAGGGAGACTATGTAGAAAAGCAGTAACATGTAATCATTGTATTGTTTAGCTTCAATAAACGTATAAGTTAAAAAGTCTTGTTTATATTTGACTGACCCTCGTATTGCTGTGGACTGCATTGCACATGTTTGGACAAGTCGGACAACATTTTCAATAAGTGGCTGACAGTAAACCGATTGGCTCGTTCTATCTTAGGATTGCATAGAAGATAGGAATGTAAAAACAAATTTAATATTTTACTCAATTTCTATATTTCACACAAAAAACTAATATTAGTCACACCTAAAATAGTAACAAGTAAGAGAATGTAGCGGAATGAATGTTGTCGTATCAGCTGTCAATGTGTTCTGAAAGTAGCAACAGTCATGTCGTCCAGAAATGCTACACTTGCCAATTTAGACATATTAAATTAACAAATAATGGGTTTGCGGATTATTGGAAGCAATTAATAACCTCAGGGAACAACACATCTTGTATAGATTCCAAGGATTCAGTTTTGTTGTAGAATTTCGGTAGAATTAATTAGGCTTGCGGTCAGAGCGGCGTGCGGCGACAGTCAAATCTATTGAGTTGATGCCTACTTTTTACGCCAGTATGGCATTTCTGGTCGGCATGATTGCTACTTCTTTTTGTCCTCGTGGAAAATCGATCCTATGATTGGCTTATTCCCATTCTAAACTATTACTTTCCTTCTCATAAATGTTTAGGTGAGGCTAATATTAATTGTTTTATAAAATATGAAAATTAAGTAACATGTTAGGCAAGACCGTAAGGTTTTGCTTTATCGTGAATGTGTCATAATTAAGCAGCAATCAGTATGCATACCATTTTTAGTTCATACTATACAGTTTTGAACTATTGGATAAAGAGTTTGTTCAATTGTTTTAAATAACATTTCCCAACATGTTTCAAAGAGATCAAACTGTCCATCTGCCATTTAAATATAAAATTAAGTATTTCCCCCAACACTTATAAGTTTAAACCAAAATTATCAATATTCTTAAAGTATCTATGCACTCACAACATCTGATATTGAACATTCATTTAAATAAAATCAGATCATATATTATTCTTTAGATAAGATGTTTCATTAAAATGTGAAAAAAACTTATAATTGTTGAAAATATTGGCTTTGGAAATAACGATTTCCCCTACTTACAAAACCAATTTTGTCAAAGGTTTAAACAATGTTGGTAGTGACTAATGAACCTGAACAGGATTGTAGACTCATAGAGGACATTACATTACAAATTAAAGTGCAGGTAGCTTATACAAAAGGACGAGGTAGCTTCAAATAATTACCCATGTCCGATGGGAAGACAGGTCGTTAACTTCCTGACATTTAGTCAGCTTTGACTATTTTATAATCACTGATGCATGTGATAGACGTCACAGTCTTTGAACAGACAAAAGTTAAACCCACTTGTCGTAACGTATTTTAAGCTAACGACTGGTTGGTGACCCGTCATATTCACGTGACTTACATGAGGATACCACGCTTATTATTATTATTATTACTTAGATTAAAAATTGTAAATTCAAACTGAATATTTATTATTAAGCCACGATAAAGAAGAAAAAAAAACAAAGAAAAGTTAAATAAAATATATTTATGTATACAATTATGTACACATTTACATTGAATACACTTATGCTTCGTTGTCCAATATATACATTCTAAGTCCTCTATAAATCCATTGGCAATGATCTATCAGGCTGGCTCAGATGTAAAGGTCTGCCACACTAAAGACGTTGGCGTCTTATACCCGTCCACCTCCTCTACCTCCATCTCTTCCACTTCTTGAACCTGTAACAGGAATTAGCAAATATTAACAAAATTACTGGAATGACATAGCTGGTTAAAATTGTTACCAGTGAAGTTTACATTCCTTCAGTCTGTTTATCCATTGTGACTATTCAGTGATCGTGCCTTTCATATGAGCTCATATTTACATGTTTATTTCAAAGATTCAATCCATTCTATCCTGTTTTCTCTTCATGTAAATGATAATTATACGATATTATAGGTTCAGTTTTGTCTAACTACTGGTCTTTTTGCAGCGATTTATATTTAAACTTTCAAGTGACCACCAACTTAATAACAGCGACAAGTTCAGACTAACCAATAGGCTATGCTAGAGAGACAACACTCAGTGGTACAACCAGGTGATGTCGTGGAAAATTTGGCTAAATCTTGCCACCTCGTTTTTAATATCCATTCTTATTTTTAAAACCATGAATCGTAATATAAATAGCATCGTAAGATTATTAACCCATAATATAATAAAAAAAATAAAATCCCCAAATTATTTGTGTTACAAAAAAAGATGTTCATTTTATATGTGGTGCGGACTGGCAGGCTCACTGCAAACCATCTTTTGCTAGGCTGGGTAACCTTACTCTACCGTCTATGTGTGTTTTTTCAGTTCTTATGTATGTAAAGGAGAACTTGCAAAGCACAACTAAAGTTAGTGACATACATAACTAGATAACAAGAAATAGACACAATGTAGCACAAATAAGATGTAAATGTTCAGCGACTCAAAAAAGCTTTGTGTATCAAGGGATTCAAATGTACAATGCATTACCTGGAAAAAGTAAAAACTGATAGCTCCAAGTTTAAAGATAGTACTAATGGAAATGCTATTGAATAAACCATTGTATAACATTACAGATTTCATATAGCGAAATAGCTGCACTATTTCCTTAAGTTTACATTTAAGTTGCAAATTTAAGACTGCCATGCATTTATTTTAATGTCAAACGACAACAAAGATTTCTGATTCTGATATGTATGTTCCACTGAAACCCAATGTAGTAAACTATACTGTTCTGATGGCTATAAGCAGTTTATTACAGTAAGATTCCGTAGTATTAGTTAAGTAAAATTTATTTGTACTAGAAATATCTGCATTCTTCAATATTAATATAATATATTTTACACTTTAAATACGTTTAAAAAAGAGCATAAACGTTACAATAATCAAATTGCAAATACAAACAAGTAATTATTTCTGTTATTCCAAAAAATTTAATTTTTATATACACAATTGTTTTATTTATAGATTTGGATTAAGAATGCGGTTGATTTACAAAAAAAAGATATTTACTATGGGTCCTTTTTTCTTTGTTTAAAATTCAGGCGTAAATTGCTGGTAAAGTTTTGTAGAAAGATCTGTTTTACATTTATTTCTAAATTACACATTCCCATTTCCTGAATTAAATATTTGTTAATACCTATATGTTATGCGTAATGTTATAAAGATTATTAAGATCAACAGCACAATTATTAACTTATTACCTGGTATAAATCTCGGCTCTTTTGACAATTATCTTGAATTTGGCTTTGTTTTGTTATGTCGATAGATTTCCGAGAGAAAAGAAACACGTAATTTTTTAACCCCTGATAATATTAGTATGATATTAATAAGTAGATTAAACCCCCTGGTCAACTAAATAATCTGATAAATATTACTGACTTAAGATTAAGGACCCTTCAGGTAATAACACAGATTGTCTAATAACGCTCTGTGGGGCAGACTTACACAGTACACAGAATCTAAATCCACTTTCTGGTATGCTTAAAAGTTTTGTGCAATTGTAGCTTAGAAGGTGAAATTACATGAAAATATCTGAAAGCTGATCGGTTTTTATTTTTTAAATACTAAAATTCATAAGAGCTGAACAAGCAGGCTAAAACGAGAAGACGTAGCTTAAATCCAAATTCAAAATTGAATTAATTAAATTTCCAACAAGAAAGGTCCAGTCACTTTTCGTCGTTATCTCTCACGGTTTAAAAGCCAAAAAACGCCCTCAAAGTCAAAAGTTTCATTTAAATTCAGAAAGTAAAAAAAAAACTACCTTCTACTTTTTACTTCTTGAAAATCATAATCTCGGACTTTAGTTCGCCTAATTTTGCTAATATATTACTTAATTTTTCTACGAAATCAGTTCATTACTTTTTTATATAAGGCATAATTAGACTGAGCGTTACAGAAGCATTACGATCCGCATGATTCTCAAAACCCAATACAGCTGTGAACATGAAATTTGGAAATCTCATCTCCGAAGTGAAACAACAACTAGCTTATATATTATTCCCGAATTTGCAAAAGACCTCAATCAGGGGCCTATGTGTGTTGCCCCCAGCTAGCCCCATTCTGATATTTGGAATATTTTTATACACTCCAATTTTAAGTTCTTAGTTATTTTTCTTTTTTAATCATTTAAAAGTAAAATTGGTAATGTAGTAGGTTTTATTGATCTGTGCACTTAAAATATTATGTATAAGGTTAATTTTACTCCTTGATTCCTCCAAACTGTTTTTATGTTTATTAAAAAAAACGTTAACATACGTATTTGTGTAATTATTTCTTTGTGTTAGAAGTTTAATGTTCTCTCATTATTTTCAGGAGCTCCTCGCTGAATTTCACCTTCTCCTGAATGAAATTGATCACAACGATGTTTCTTTTAGACGGTGAGTGAGATACAATTTTACAGTATTTTTACGTTACATCAAGGA
This sequence comes from Homalodisca vitripennis, assembly GCF_021130785.1. Taxonomy (NCBI): domain Eukaryota; kingdom Metazoa; phylum Arthropoda; class Insecta; order Hemiptera; family Cicadellidae; genus Homalodisca; species Homalodisca vitripennis. The sequence goes on from NW_025785318.1 coordinate 20,491, forward strand.
TATTTTTAAAATTACTTTCCTGTTTTTTTTTTTGTTTGTCAAATCACTTGATTTTTTCGCAGTAACATAACCAGGGGGGCATCAAAACACGTTATTAATTATAGCGACTAATATAAAAAAGTGAACAATAATTAAACTGCACTTGATTATTGTACAATTTTTGTATGCGAAGTTTCACACTAACAAACGGTGGATTGGTTGCGATTGAATTGTGACTGCTGTATTACGGAACAAACAAATTTCTTGATTACAACATTTTAAATGTACAGTATTACTTGACTGCAAGAATTGGGTTTTATTT
>NW_025785319.1:0-21865 GCF_021130785.1 Homalodisca vitripennis
GCAAAAATTGTAGTTTGATTTGTGTTAACTTTTTGATGTGGTATAATATTCTGATAAACAGCTTATTCTTCAACTTTTTTAGAATTACACAGAAGTAGGTGGTAGAAGGAAGAAATGTTAATGTCTATTTGCTCATGTATTATTAAAATTTTGTACAGATGATTTATGAAAGTCTTACCAAAGTTGTTTAAAAGTGGATTTGAATTTATTCAACCTTTTTATATAGGAATTTAAATTATCATGCAATCCTTTGTAAACACAAAGAAATTTTAAGAACAATACTTGTCTGCCTTAACTTGATGATATCTGGTATGTTCTTAACTTTTAACTCTGAAACATTAATTAAAAACTAGCCAATAAATTTACACTGTATCAGATAAATTAATGTATCTTCTACTATAGTAAACCTTTTACCTACCAAACATCTGACCTGAGACATAATGATAATCTAAAAAATAAACAATAAAAAGTTTGTCTAACAGTTTTAAAATGCCAGCACTGATTGGTTATAGTTACAATATATCAGACTTTAACAATCCAAAGTCTTATTTTTGTTTGTCTGGCGATAATTAACTCCATTCGATCCTTTTGACCCTCTTGACAATGCTCTTTAACACAAGGTTACTACAACTATGTTTCCATTTAGTTTTTTGCTACAGTATGTTATCATTGGAAAACTGTTATGTCACCTAGTCAGTTCTCAATATAAATTAGTTGACTTAACAGACTTTTGTACAAAGTCAGTTGAAAGGCAATTTCAATAGATAAAAATTAGAAACATGTAAAAGTCATCATATTTCATGGTATTATGTTACTAATACATAAGTGGCTTTTGAAAACAGAAGTAGGTAATGAAGCAAATAAATGCCCATTAATCAATTTAAAAAAAAATTATATCTGCAATCTGCTGAATAAGTTGTGCGGAGTACAAAGGTCAATAAAAAGAAAACTTACATAAATAATTGTACTTTTGTAGCTGTGATAACTACTCACTGTTGTCCTGGACCATCCTTTTTTTGTGTTATGTAGTGGTGATTATTGGTTGTGTTTCTATGTTTTAGTTTCCCAGTTATGAATACTCAAAACCACAAAGTCTCTTAGGTTTGAATTCTTTCTGCATGTTTACCATGATACTCGTAGTGTTTTTAATACTGGAAGAAAAGAAAGCACGTACTATTTCATGAATTAATATGTTTCAATAATTCTGTTACAGATAACGATGGCTAATTTGTAACCCTTTGTTACCCTTTTTAAAATGTTTTATCCCTACTTAGAATTTGATTAGAGTACAGTTTTTATTCTCCTCTATCACTGTTAATTACTACATATTAAATAAAATGAAAATTGTAATTCCTCAGTTAATAAACTTACCAGATCTGAGCCACCTATGCCAATGTTGACCACATCTTCTATTGCCTTTCCTGAGTAGCCTTTCCACTGCTTTGATATCACCTGTACAAAAAGTTAAAATAAACCCATGAATTTGTTCCTGAACCCTCAACTCTCAGAAGCACACCCTGAAGATCTCAATACAACTTTCTACCAGGCCTAAAATAGTCATATGACTTTTTTATTTATTTTGTTCTTAATCTTGTTAGGACAATTTAAAGGGAATTTAAAAAATTGCATTTTGGCATTATAACATAAATTTTATTTCTTTCAAAAGTAATCTCCAGAAATCTACTAAAGAGGTAATACAGATTGTTATGGCCAGAATCAGAACACATAGTAATAACCCAGTACAATAACATTTTATAATTTATTAACCCTTAGAGCACTAAAGAAAATTTTGTCTTGGTTTGATTAGCGTGCATTTATAATAACTCTTGTTTTTGCCAAAGTTAAATTTATTTTCTATTTCTTGATAGAAGAAATTACCAACAAATTAAAAGAAAAACTCTACCAGTTTTACATGTACACATGGTACATGCCATGCCTCGATTGATTTTCATGACACGCAATTCAATTTGCTTCCCTACGGTCATATATAAATAAATTTACACATTTCACTGCATTTTCGTGAATTATAATGTAACACAACAAACTAAAATAAAACAATTCCATGTATGCTATGTCCACATTTACGATGGAATGGACATATCCATACACCATGCTTTAATTGTTAATAAGTTTGGTGATTGATGAAATGATGACTTTTTGTGATTAACTTGAGACTATAGATTAAATCACCAGCAATGGGTGGATGGATAGGTGGCCTACTTATAAAGAGAGGGTCATTCAAATGGTCACATCACAAGTTATCTTCAATGACTGAATAATACTTAAGTACAAAAAACCCGTTTGTAATGTGGTTACTACCGCTCGGCAGATCCAAAACAATTGGTCAGGGCCGATTTAAATTGTCCAATACATTTTACGTAATTGGGGGGGAGGAGGCTTGCCACGGCACAGTAGTAGAACTAACCAAGATAACTCACTACACTTGTGAAGGTAACCTTAGATCAACTGGCATCAGATGTTGCTCACGAACATATGTTGATTTTCATTCACAATTTCACGAACCACCTCGCATAAAATACAATGTTTTGAGAATAATCAGTTCTTGATTCAAGAAGCTGTCAAATTATGTCTTGATTTTATAAGTTCTTGGAGATAGAAAAAGTATTTTTGAAATTTTCCCGGTTTCTCAGAAAAATTTCCGGTTTCCCCCCCAACGGTCGGTGGCCACCCTGATATTGTTACTCATTCTCCAGTTGCAGAAATATATATGGTTGTGAATTTTCATTCACCATTCACAAACTTTCATTTTATTATACAATTTCATTAACCCTAGAGCTGGTACGAAACGAATTTTCGTCGCCAAAGGCCCGTCCGATTTGGCAACGACGAATATTCGTCGCCAAAGTAGACTTGTACAGTTGTTGAAATTTTTAGGCAATTAAGGTCATATAAATTATTTTTATTTGATATATATTCTGGAACAGCATTAACTATAGTAGCCAATTTACTGTTCTTACTTCGATTATTGTCTTCTTTGTTTACCGTAAAACATCGATCTCTATGGACAGCTACGTGAACGTACGTACGGGTCAACCACATTGGTTGTGAAACTGTAAACAAGTGCCGGGTTTTGTGTTGGAGGTTTACGAATCCAATAGTATTTTGTGTTTTGCGGGGGAAGGAAATTTTGTAATATTTATAGTGTTTTGTAGTGTTGTTATTATTGTTTTTTTTTAGCTTTCTTAGGTTATAAGATATTTGAGTATGGGTGAAGAATTTTGAGACCGATAAATCTAGTGACGCTCAGTGCAAAATGGTGGAAACTTTGTATATATGTGTACAATATTATGTAAATAAGGTAAGATTAAAAATGTATTATTTTATTATAGTTATTTTTTGTTGTTATCTGTCATACCTTATATAAGGTTTAAAAATGGCAGTCATGAGATTATGTTTACACTATGAAAAATAATATTTATTTAGGAAATCTACGCATTTTTGGAAAGATAAGGTAAATTACGCGTGATTTTTTCATACAAAACCCTGTTAAAACACATACGTTTTGAGGTAAAAGTTACAATAATTATTATATTTTTTGGAATCAGGAACAAACATTTTGAATAAGTTTTATACATTTACAGTTTGTGATGGTAAAAAGCTTATTGCTAATAGCAGTTATCAACAACGGAATATTTTACTAAAAATAATGTGTCCTCTTACTATTTTTGGGTAAAAAAAACAAAAATATGTTTCCATGGAAACAATAAGATGATTGTTATTATAATGCTCTCCATATAGTTTGGTGAATACATTGGACCCAATATTATAATAGTTTTAATATTTGGACTAACAGTTAATTGAAATGCGATACATTTATAAGAAACGGTCTGGCGAGGGGGACTGTTTTAAAAGATAGAGGCCGCCCAGTTCACAGAGTGGACACCCATTGGCAAGTTTCTAAGGTTAAATGATAGGTAAGTTTCCAAAAAAATAACTTATTAACCATTAGATAAATTACAATTACATGAAATAAAATAAGTTTTTTTTTATTTCCATCAATTCATTTAAAATAATAGTACACTGTGTATGTATTAGAATTTGCATGCTTATCATGCTAACTCTTGCATTTGAAATGTGAATTTGTTTTAGTCTTCAGGAAAGTAAATTTTAAAACAGATTAAAAGGTGAAAGTTAGCGAAAAATTTGCTGAGATGTTACCATGTTGGCCAGATACTCCTTTCATGTGTTGTGCAGCACCCCATTGGACTTCAATTCAATGGCATTGATCATCCTTGCCACACAGACCAGGGGGGGGGATGGTGCATTATTGTGCTGACGGTTACGCAAGGCCTGTGTGCAGCAAGGCTGCGCGATTGCTCTCGTGAAGGTTAATTTCGGCTCACAGAACGGAACATTTGCATCCCCGTGCCGGCGTGGTCCGTCCACCTCTTCCGAGCACGAGCCTACAAAAACAGAGCAACTCATTAAGTTGTATATGATCTAAAGGAAATTTGTGATTCATCGTGCTAAGCTCAAATTGTTTTCAACTGGTGTTATGTATTAATTTAATGGTGTTTAGTAACATCTTAAAAATCTATCATCATTGAATATAATAGTAAATACCTTATAAAACATTAATAAATAACACATCCAAGTCGATTTAGTTAAAAAAAATTGTAGAATAGTAAGCGAAAATGCCAAAAAAAAGGGATGATTTTGGGAACCTTGGTACATTTATACAAGAATACACCTGTACCCATCAAAATTCCCACCCAAGGGTCAAAACTACCATTAATTTAAGATAGGACCCACCCTCCCACCAGACCTTTACCACAGATAAGTGGACTCTTATATAAATAGTGCACCAGGATGAGATCACCAAGGTTTTGAAATACTCGGATTGAAAATTGGAAAATCAATGATTTTTGGTGTTGTTTACAATGTAAGGATGTAATGTTAGCACCATAATTATATTTGAACCACAGATACGATATAACAGGTCTGGTGACAGTGGGAGGAGAGTTTTTAAGTTTGGAAAAATGGGTGACAAATTGTGGATGACAACGTCACCAGATATTTACTGATAGTTGAGAAAAGGTTGAAACCATATACAATATTTCCTGTCAATCCCCTTTCAGTTAGAACCCTCATTGAGCTGAAGTTTTATAATAGCATAATTGTTTACTTGATATAATTGAATAACATACACAATTCTTTTAGTTCCTATAATCCAATTGTTTTAATGCTTAATCATGACTGGTGTTAATTTAACTGGTATAGTTAAAGCAAGTTGCTAAAGTCCAATCACCATGACTTCCTTTATCATGACTCTGCTTCGTGTTGCCATCACGTTGCATTTCTGAACTTCTAACTATATAATCTTACTCACAGTATATAGGAATATAGATATTGTTACCTAATGTTATTCTGCCTTTATGCTGGTAAGTAGGACAGAATGTTTTCTAGATACATCGACATCCATTGACAATGTAATTCAAGTTCCTTCGCACTTGTGTTGGTTGGTTGCTCACATAATTATTAAAATGGTTAGAAACTTGCTATAACTAACGTTTTACTAAAGATTCTATTTTTATAGTTTTTACACTAGTTTGCTCTTTATGTACTACTAACTGTTTCCCGTGGCTTTGCACGCTTTTCGTAAGCTTTGCCTGTGTATGAGCACTTCTGGTTCAAGTGAATTATATTTCTGTAACGACCTGAAACCAATATTAACAATAATTCAAGAAATTATGCCTTTATTTGGTTATATACAAATTTCATTCATTTAGTAAAATTTAACTAAAGACATAATAATTGTAAAGTGTACAGGCACTGTCGAGGAGGTCAGCAGTAAGACTGCTGACAATGCAGAGTCAGCACCTGCGTGTGCTGGAAGGCAGTCTAGTTCAGGCCTCAGACTCGTAGACATGTAACTCTCTGTCGCCCTATTATAAAATTTTTCTAAATTCTTTCAATAATGTAATTCAATACTTTATATCATTCAGAAGTGCTCTCCCCTTTTTAACCAATGTAAATTGTGTGATTTCTATAAATTAATCTTTAATAAACAGTTTGTTTTTAAAAATTCAAACGTTGTTGCACAAACTTTATTTCTTTTTCCGGAATCATCGGTGGGTGGCAGCGTATTACCAATTAATCCCCAAATCGGTATCGCGTTACAGATTTTGGTGGCAGCGGTGGGATTATCGCGTAACTTTGGGACAATTTAAACTGTACAGTTGATTGTTTTCCCGACGCCGAAGTGACCACGTGAACATCAAAATTACTTAAACAGTGTAATCCAGTGTCAAGTATAGTTTTAACAGTTAGGAAAAGTGTTTCCAAGTTGGATTTTTCAAAATTTTGGAGTAAAAAGTGCAACAGGAAGACGATGGAATTGGATAAAGGAATCTACACGTGAAGACGCCAAAACCGAGAAAGGACGCCAAGAGACGACGCCATCTTGCCATCTTCATCACGTCACCAGCCTAGGAGACCGGAAGCGGAGCAAACCAACCAACATCGTGGGTGACGTGACAACACCAAACATCATCTGTGTCCACAGCCTCTAGCAATAACTATGGCAGTCACTATGGCGGCGATATTTGGTGAGCCTTTGTTCACGTTCAGAAAATTAAATAAATATAATAAAGAAACATTGGCTATACTTTTAAACTAATTTTACCAAATATTCTACGTTAATTATATAATAAAATAAGACATAGAAATTAAGAGAGAATAAAGGTGCTGTGGTATAATAGTGAATGCAGCATTGAATGAACACATTTTTTTGGCAAATTTTGTGATTGATTATTAAGTAAATAAGTAAATTTAAATTGAAATTACTCTAAACATGGGAGTAACAATGTGTACTTCAATGTCAGGTCGTCACTATCCAGGGCACCTATTTCTCATTTTAAAATTAAGATAAGAACATTTATTAATAATATTCAGGAAGAAATGCCAATGTTTCCAGATAAAAAAATTATTTTATTAAATCTTTGTAATGTAAAAGCACTCCTTAAAACAAAAGTGTCATAGTATGATAAAATTAATATTTTGGGTTTAAATAATTGTTGTTATTGAGAAATATTGATGTTTTAAAATTAATTTTAATTTGAAGTTAGACGCTATTCCAGTGCGTTATTCAAAATCTATACGTCACCATTAGTATACTTGTACTGTGTAAATCGATATTGTTAATTGGTTAGGCATTGCTAATCTACTAATTAGTTTTATATGAATGTATATGGATGTATTATCACTGACACCAATTGAATGATTGATTGATTGATTAGATAGGTTATAGATAGGCGTTACTCAATCATTGTATTGGTTATCAGAAAAATTTATTTTATATAGAACCTTTTAGGGATTTTGAAGAAAAAAATAGCTATTATTAGTCAATAAAATTCAGTTGATATATTTTAAAAGTCGGAAACTTCGTAAAAAACTTTTGTAAGGTTTTCCTAAATTGAAATGGTGTAGGGACTATTTTAACGATCATTTTATAACCAAAATTCAAACAATCATGAGTTCCTACCAGTAACGTTTTGAAGGGAAAAAAATCCCATTGAATTTCAAGAGGTCTTTTGATGCAATTTCAACCAAAGTCAGGGTCTCTTCAAAGGACTGGCATAGGACGGGAAACCATCGCGGGAAAATTCTGTGCTGAAACAGAACAGAAAAATTGTTCACCATCTGCTATGGATATGGACAATCGGAAGCAGACAAGCAGGCCATTCATTTTTTGAAGACTATGTGTTCTAGCCATTACTCCCTACGGATGGGAGAGAGAGGCCGAAACATACTCCATGCCATTCTGTCGACACCATTCAAGGCATAGGAGAACTGAGCAAATTGGAACAAAACACCAACAACATTACAAAGTATGTGAACATTTAAAGTTAATTGGTAGTGCTCGTTACAAGTTTTTCAAAATCAGAAATGAAAAATAAAATGCAAAAAAACGGCCACAACACTTAAAGAAAATTAAGTCTGCTTCTATACAGGAAAAGGGTTTTGGAAGATAAGATAGCCTACCAGATTCACTATTATTACTATGAATCAAGTTATGGCTAGCATCTAGGGGACAAAAAAATAAAGGAGAGACTATCGAACAATTCTCTGACAGAGTTAAAGAGGGTTCCAGTGACACAAAACACTGTAGAAACCACCAATAACGAAAGGAAGTAAATTAAAGTATTAGAGAAGAAGCTGACCGAAGAACAATGGAAGCCTTTGTCTAGAGGGACCTTTTTACGGAGGAAAAAATTGGCCAGACAAACAAGGTATTATGTTTCCCAAAAAAATTTTAGAGAAGCAGTGACTACCGCAATAGCAATAAATAACATTAGAAAAAAGGCCAAATCCATTTGATAAGAAAAATAACCAAGGAAAGTTTTTTGGGAAACAATTTAAACAAGTAAAATGCTACCAAAGTTGTGTGGAAAGATAGGGGACTGTACGTAGCACAAAGGACTGTTAGAATGTAGAAGGCTATACAGACAGGCAGAGTGAAGGAGGTGTGGATATTGCCGGTTTTTTATATTATAAGAAAAGAGGCACAGAGAGATCAGAATGTAAAAATCAAAAGGCAAAAAACTTCCCAACACGTCCTCACTGCAGCTTCTGCAACGAAGACAAGGTCACTAACCAGCTGCATAATTGGCTGGGCCAGAACAAAGGAAACTACGGGTAATTTAATGAAAGAAGGTCCAAACCTTCAGGGGGCATAGCGGTTTATAGTTCAAGAAAAGCGTCTACCGTTTTTAAAAACTACAGCGGGGGAACCCAGAAGCGCAGCTTGGCAACCCGCGTGTGAGGAAGTAAATCTGAACCTACACTACGATTAAGCGTTTGGGACAGGCGAAGAAAAGAAATAACCTAAAATTGGCATACATCACTGGAGCAGGGTAAAACAACTATGTAACTACTAGCTCATGGAAACCATTGGGAGTGTCAATGGGGCCAGTCATAATTGATACTGGGGCACAAAATCTTCAAATGATACAGAAGAAGAAAATAGGGGTCAACCAAGGGACCTATCTCACCGACTGATGTTTTCGTGTACATGGCATCACCAGGAGCCATAATGCACACAAACATATACGGTCAAGTAAGTAAAAACAGACTAATAAAGCTAGGAGGATCACAGATAATGGATGTGTACGTTTTCATAGTAAGCAGACTTGCCTGGACGGATATATCTGCAGTTAATAGGTTATGATGTGCCTTTAGGTGGAAAAAGAGCTGTTCATTGAATTTAGAACGAATTATGGTCTTTAAGTATTGAAGGTTTGTGAACGCAGTCGACCTATTACGAAACGAGACAAAGAAACTACAATATGATTGTGTGAGTGGGAACTGTGGGTAATAACAGCCACCAAGCGAACTCAAACCTTCCAAGTTAGAACCCGAATTCGCTCAAATCAGACGTGCAAGTGGAAAGCCTAAGACGAAAAACGAAAACATATGCACTGAGAAAATCTTCCAGCATACCTGCAGGAAACCTAACCTCTAACATACTGCCTGGCCCGTTCAGAAATGCGTTAAGTACAAACTAAAATGTGGGGAAAAATGTGAAAAACAAAACGAAAGCAAGAAGATTGAGCATACAAAGTTTGTAATATACCGAACCAGCACTCGTAAAAATTCTACATTGGGAATTTATGATAGCCAGAAAGTGTTCTAACTATACAGTAAGATAATGGAACTTATGGTTTGCGACGAAAGTATAGTTAATACAAGCCCAGAAGATTTAGTTAATGTACAAGAAACACTCTGAATCTGGTAAATTAGGAAGAACCTCATTTAAAAACCAAAGAATTCGCCAGAACCAAATTATTAGGTGTCGAAACACAGTATCTAAAAAAGCGACCGAATTCAGAAGGAAAAGTAGAAGAAAAAGATTAGAGCATTTTGAGACCAGAAGACTAAAAAGCAAAGATTAGAAAACGTACTTCATCGATTTGGAAATTTGTTTTAGCCTTGGGGAAGGGAATTGACAAATTTAGGATGTACCAGCAAAAGTAAAGCCTACAACAAATTAAACACAGGAGAACTCCACCCTCCATTAAACAAAAGGCCATTTACAGAGTGGCCTCATAGCACAGAAACAAAAGTGATACCAAGAATACTTGATAGTAGGGAAACAACTGGAATTAAGGGAATCGATAATACCGAGTTTGTATCACCAATGTGTCAGGCCAACTAGTGGGGTCATAAAGTTCCCAAGAAAACACTGGTCCAGATGGTGTTGTAAACTCACAGAAATTGTTGCAATCGACTACAGAGATCTGAACTCATGCACCAGTACCCAGAAGTTTTTATTCCTTTTAAGACCAGATATCCACGAAACCACTTGGACATGCTTTGGTGGAAAGTTAAAATTCTTCTTACTGCACTAGATTAATGAATTCGGGATTTTCTTCCCAAATTACAAATGCATCCTGACAGGCCTAAGATCGACAAACAGCTTTCAGTATGACTCAACAGGAACCAATTATGAAATTATACCAGAATGCCCATGGGTCTTATAAAAACTCCCCTGCAGTTTTATCCAGAGGGTGCTGATTGATAACCACTTTATCAGGACTGAAAGGAAAGGTCTTGTTTACCATACATGGATGACATCTCTAGTTCTACATGCCCCGTGAACCATTACGATAGACAACAGTCATGCACAAAAGATTTGAGTGACCGTGGCTAGAGAGCGTTTAAGGAGGTAAAACTTAAGTGTGCAAGCTAAAGAAATATGGCCAAATTGCAAAAACCCGAAATTAACTTCTTAGGGCATACTATAATCATCGGAATCAAGGAGTAAAGCCTTGTCCGAAAAAAAAAGTATTGAAAGCTGTAAAGGAAGTTTCCTCAGCCCAAATGAAATGGAGAACAAGGAAATCAGAGGACTTCATTGGGATTATGCAGTTATCTACAGGAAGGCATGTTTTCACAAAAGTTCCAAAACTTTGGCGGTACATAGCCAAACCATAAACCTAAATTGATCAAAAAAGAATGAAAAAACTTTTGATTGGAACAAACCAGATTGTGGAGTACAGGCTTTCAATAAAACTAAAAAGAACAAAACTAACCACTGGGAACCCTTGTTAAATCTACCCAGTATCTTTTCAAAATCTCTTCCATTCTTAGCACCAGATTGCCAGCAAACGTAGCGATTGGCTGCAGTGCTAGGACAAGGAAAATAAACCGGTGTAGAAAAACATCCTATAGCATACGCATCAAGTACAGTTGAATTCCCCGCCAGAACACGAACTACAGTGTAACTGATAAGAGAATTATTAGCTGTAGTTTGGGCAGTTAAAGGTAGCTTCACGATGTTTACCTTTTATGGGAAGATCCTTTTCTCTTTACCAATCGGGATCACAGTGACAATCCAAATGGTTACTATCATTAAAAAGATCACTGTTCAAGTTAGATTATTTAAACAAGATGGGGCCTTTGAATTTAGCCTGAGTATGATTACAAAGTTTACCACAAACCCGGTGTGAAAAAAACAAAAAATGCAGATTGTCTAAGTATGAGTTAGTAATACAAAAGATGAAGTGTGAAAAGTTACGCTTTATTAGATTTATAGTACGCGATTAAAGCAGCTCAAAAAATGAAAGAATCAAAGGAACTGTCAAAAACTGAATACTCGCATGGTACATTTTTCAAAACAAAGGTCCCCAAGGAGTTGGTGTTACTTCAAGTAAGAATAAAGAGATGAAAAAAATTAATTGTGAAATACCAAGAGAATTGAGGAACGAGGAAAGTAATACGGACTTACATCATGATTTACCACACGAGTGGACATGGCAGGAAATAAAGAAAGACCACTATTAAAAGAATTCAAAGATAAACATTTCTACTTGCGCCAAAAATGAGAGCAGATGTAACAGCATTCGTTACGATCTATGTGACTCAATTTTTCTTTTTTTTGTTTATTTTGCCAACAGGACGAACAGGGACTTCATGGAAAATCAAAAAAGCACATTAGGGAAGTTTCAAGTAAGTGAGTGAATTTGGTTATAGATTAGCAGTGCGGACATTAGTAGGTCCCTTACCGTTAACCGTAGATCAAATAACAAGGTAACATATTAACTGTTATGGGGGGGGACCATTTCAACAAGATTCAGGGAATATTTTTGTATAGCATTACCAGATCAAACAGGCTGAAAACCATAGCACGAGCATTTGTATCAGAAAAGTGTATAACGGTCATATCGGAGTACCAAAAGGAGAAATTAATTACAGACCAAGGGAAAAAATTTCACATCAAGAAACTGATTCAGAATGTTTGGGCTAAACTACTGAAAATAAACAAAAATTTTACAGGGACGACTTGCTTACCCACCCCATATGAAGTAACGGGCCTTGCACACGGGACAGAGTAGAGTGCACCGAACCATCCCTAAAATGCTGAGCCACTTTGTCAACAAAAACAAGTCAGACTGGGACGAACTAGTTACCTATGATCAACATGGCCATAACAACAGCCCCAAGGAACACGAAGGTTGTTACCAGGGGTACACCCCTTTTTGATCAATGGTAGTACGGACAAGAAGATGGAAACACCCTTAGAAGCAGATCTCACTATAAACTGAGGACACAGATGTCTACTCATGATTACGTTGGAAAGGATATTACGAACCAGATTAAAATGTAGACTTCAAGAAATAGATCTGAAACACTGCCGCGGAGACCGAAGGCAAGGGGGGAAAAAGCAACTCAAAAGAAGTAAGCAGCATTATCGTATCTCAAGAACTGAGAAGTCGGAGAAAAAAAAGGAAAGGTGAGTATTATGTTTCGGTCTCGCGCACGGTATTTGTGAAGTTAGTTGTACCTGCATTCTTACCACTCACATAATAAATAGGAAAAAAGAGTTAAAAAAAACTCTCATCAGTTATGGGGGAGAGAAGGTCCATACAAAAAATAGTAGAAAATCGTCTCTGAGCTTAAATGTTAGTTTTAAGGATTAAGAGGGAAGAAAACGTCAAAACGTGCACAGTGAAATTAGAATTCAAGCCAGTAGTTTGAACTGAAAAAACAAAGGAAGAAGAAAGGCGAAAGACAGCGGTAGAAGATGCTCTAACTCCATGAGAATGAAAATATGAAGAAGCACTTAGGAGTTTCCTAGCAAGGATAGCAAGGATGAGGAGTAAGCCTCGAAGAAGAAAGCAAGTTGATGCAGGAAGTAGAGAGGGTTGAAAGACTCCACAACGAGTACCAAGCCAAGCAGCAGAGCAAAAACCGGACCGATGGAGGTGGATTACAACCTGCCAAGGAAGGGAAACAATGAAAGACCAGTCAGGGAAGAAGGAGGAAGCCATCCAGGGTACTGGAAGGACTATGTAAGTTGAGGTTGTAAATAGAAGCTCATACCAAGTCTGTTACTTATAATAATAGTAGAAGTTGAAACGTGTTTTCCCACATTCTTTGTTTTTTTAAAGGTTATTTTTGGACGATGGAAGGATTGTGAGGAACAACAGGATTTTTTTTTCCGGACAATTTGCCAATCGTTACAGGATGAACACAAGAAAAACAGTAACACCAGTAAACCACCTAAAGTGGTTATATCATGAGATGAAGTACGAAAGAAAAAGTGCCTCGATAGTTGTTGTGGTATTCTCGAAATTTCATGCTTGATAGGATTTACAACAGCTCAGTAGCGAAATGAAGTGAAAATGGAATATCATGTTTGACAGAAGAAGGAAAATGTGTGTAAACGAATAGTTGCTGAATGAGTGTTGAAATGTTGTGTGAGAGAAAACAAAAAAATAAGAAAAAAAAGGTAGGCCTACCCTGAAGATTAAAAATTGTCTGAGTATATCCACACAAAGACGCACATGAATATTACTGAAGAGTTACTAATAACAGAAATAGGCCAGAAGGAAAAAAAGTTGTCAAGATAGGTGAACAGGATAAAATCGGATGTTTACTTTAAGAAGATCCAATTGTGTGTATTATTACACATAAGGAGAAAGTTAGTTAAACAACATTGAATATGCTATAACATTAAAATTGATAGGCTTTAGATTATAGATGTCCAAGTATAACCTTTAGTTACAGGACTAATGATTATTTAACATTTGCGTTCAAAGCAAGCTGAAATGAGTCCAAGGAGTTGTGTTTGGGGGAAATCTAACAATCGGGGCCAGCGGCTCCGTCGCTAGATAGACTCCGTGACATTGATATCAGGAGACGAATGGTAGAATTGTTTTAGACTTTGATCTTAAGTGGGAGATCTTGATGAACTGATTACCATTAAAAGAAAAGATGTTGGTAGGTAATTTAGAACAGTTTTAAAAATATCAGGTTGTGAAAGTATGGGAATCGAAGACTTCGGCAGTTTGCAATATATAAAGAGTGAAGGGAAAGGAACATCGAAACAGTATGAGAGTTGATATAACTGACTTATCTAAAAAATTTTTTGCCTCACTGTCAGGACATTCTTGAAATAAAGCGTGGACTTATAAATTGCAAGGGAGGGTTATGCTATTTAAAGTGGTTATTTGGGTCGTTCTGCTACCGAACTAGTGGACAGATTTGTAGAACATGTAATAATACCAAGGTAGACGAAACTAAAGTTAATAAGTCGGTGTACAGTTGTTAGGCTTCGCGTCATACACAAAATAACTTTGATGAAAGATAATTAATTTCTAGGAATTTGTAAGTAACACTAAATAGCTATTCATGAGATAATGGATTAAGTTTATCTACAGCCATACGGGGACAGTGTTTAATATACATCATTAACAAAACTTCAATGAAACAGGAATATAATGATGCATTCAAGTCCCTTAGGCAAGAAACCAACGATTTATGGCAATTACAAACCAATGTTAAAGACATTTAGCGTTCAAAAGAACTTTTTGTTTTTGGATTGAAGCTAAGGTTAAGAGTAGTAGAGTTTAGGCAAGCATTAGAACTTAGTATACATTGTAAGATAAGCAGTAAATTACTTAAATCCACACCCATGATTTTACAAATGAGTTTTGAATAAAATTGAAAAGGTATTCCATCTCATTTGAAAACTAATTGTTCCTGTAAAATGATTGAAGATATATTTTTGTATTCATGAATCTTTGTTACAGCACAAGCATTAGCTAACCCAGCTAGCTTAAGATTGATTGTTTTACAGTTACCATTAAGCTCAATTGATAGGGAAATTTGAAAACCTATAAAATCGAAGTGATACCACTTTATCAACCTAGTTTAAGACATTGGTTAGTTTGGAAAAGTTGAACACAGAGTTTACTTGTTGATATCTAAAGATAGGCAGAAGTACTATGTACTTCTCACCTCAGATAAATATGTTCAATGTAGGCACAAGTTATGTTAACATTGTGTCCAGAATTCAATAAGTGTATTACACCATACAGTCGATGGTTGCTTCTATTCACTGTTTAATGGGATTAAGTTTCTGTAACTCAAAAAGTTGTAACAGAGTTCTAACTGAGGAATGTAAAAATTCACCGTTTTGGTAACAAAAATGGCAATGATTGGTATTTTATAGTTGTTGCAGAAAACCCCTACAAAGTAACTATTAAATGGTTTTAGAAATATTGAATGATGATTACATCTGTAATTAAAACAGACATTGTTAAAGATTATTTTGAGAAAGTTGTTGTTAACAACTCTGGTATTCATAAAAACAAATATTCAAGGTGTGTGATATTTTTGAAAAAATTGGTAAGGATATTTTCGAGATAGAATCAGAGGGAAATATAGTTTTATAAAAGAAATATTACGCACCTTCATATACACGGAAAATAAAACATATTGCAGGGCCGAATGAAAACCGCTCTTATATTATTAATATCAATAACTTAACTTTTGGAAAACGCTAAAAGATATTAAAAAAAGGAAATCTAATTGATGATAATTATAGACAATAGGGAGACTAAATTCATTAGTGCAAGGAATTATAATGTAAAACAAACCTGTCGTCATTCTAATAGTAAAATAAGATATTTTAAATTTTATTGTTCATGTATGTAGTTGTAAGTTTAATTTGTATTACTGCTCGTAGTTTTTATATGTCATAGGAGAGTTAAGGACGCCTTTGCACGACCAGTCGGCAGCAAAGACAAACTCACGAGCACAAGCGGCCAGACTCCAGAGCCCAACTGACGGTGAGGGTGGAGGAAGGAAACTCCGTTTCGCAAGAGATTATCCACGAAGACCTCCTTTGTTCGGATTGACCCCCCCCTCTATGATTGAAGTATGTGAAAAAAAAAACGTGAAAATTTTTAAAATCTTTTAAGGTGACCAAATCAAAAGACTCTGACCGGCTTGTGACTCTGAAAAGGTAATATTGTAAATATTAGTAATAAATACTAAATCTTAATGGAGTATCCATGATTAGTTCAACTGTAGATTAGTAAATATGTATTAATATTGTGGGGAACACTTCAACAGAAAAAAATAAACATTTTTAAAGTTACAAATAAGTCATTAATATACGTAATGTAATAGAGTCAAGACTGTGCCATCACTTTAATCCTATGACACCATCTTTTCAAGAGGACGAGCGGTGGAAGTAACGACCCGAACCAAATATTAACAATAATTTCAAGAAATTTTGCTTATGATTTAGGTTACTATACAAAATTTCATTCATTTAGTAAAATTTATCTAATGACATAATAAGGGTAAAGTGTACAGCACTGTCGAGGAGGGTCCAGCATAGTAAGACTGCTGATTCAATGCAGAGTCAGCACCTCGCGTGTGGTGGGAATGCTAGTCTAGTTCAGGGCATCAAACTACTGTAGTAGATTAGACATGTAAACTCTCTGTGCCCCTATTATAAAATTTTTCTAAATTCCTTCTCAATAATTGTAATTCAATTACTTTATATCATTCAGAAAGTTGCTCTCCCCTTTTTAATCAATGTAAATAGTGTGATTTCTATAAATTAATCTTTAATAAAACAGTGTTTTTAAAAATTCAAAACGTTGTTGCACATAACTTTATATCTTTTTCGGAATCATCCGGTGTGTCATCGGCTGGGATACTCAATTAATTCACAAATCGGTCGCGTTACATTTCCAACGACCGTTAGATTTTGCCTTGATGTCACGACCATGAAATCTGTCAAAAGTGTTTTTGCTACATGTACGAGTTTCAACTCGAAATTTATTTAAAAGACAATATATACATTCATAAACACAGTGCCCTATCAAATAGTGTTTGGCCAGTTTAATATACAGGGGCTGTCTCACGAAGAGGTTTAACAAGTGTGATTTTATATTACTTGCCCATTTGTTATGCACCAAACAGTTTCAAAACTCTACACAATTCATTGGAATAGGGTTTAAAATGTTCTGCGAAAATTTCTGCAATTGTTGAAACAAAATAGTGACTCATATTGAACAATTTTACCATTTTGCTTTCCTAATTAAAATTAATTTTTCTTGAATTACCTGATTTGGTTATTGCATTGTCAGTTTTAAAGATTAGCTGTTTTATAATGCTCATTGTTGAAAACAGCTGTTTGATTTAATAATATTGGTTGTGCTATAAAAACATAAACTACTGTCCCTCATTACAGTTTTTACTGATATTGAAGTGTGAGAAAGAAATGGCTTATAATGTTGAACAAAAAAGTGAAGTGTTGTGGTGTGGGCTATTGCTTTTTGGCCAACATTACAGAAGCAATTAGGCAATTTCAGGTAGTGCATACCCAGGAGTTGAAATTTTACCTAGCAATTTCCAACAAATAACGAAGTGGAAAAATCTTTTGTTAGGAACTGAAAAGTGTTACAAACAAGTACTTCTAGAGGATCAAATGAGGAAAGGAGGAGAGTACCATCAATGCTCCGCTATCCCGGGTTTAAACCGAAAATCACTAATGAAGGATTTGAACTTGAAACTGGGTGTTCCAAAGTCTTCAGTACACAGAATAATTAAGAAAAACAAAATTAAAATTTTACAAAAGTCATCTAGTCCATAAATCTCCTTGAAGATGATCGGGACAGGGAGGGTGGAATTTTGTTTCTCGTATCATTGAGTGTACATGAGCTAGATCCTAATTGGCATACTCAAATTGTTTTTTCAGACGAGTCCACTTTCTACGGCAATGGTCGTGAAAATAGGCATAATTGTAATTATTACAATTAACTGGCAATCTACACTTTTTAAAACAGACCATTACTTAAATCAAAAGGAATTACTGTTAGGGCAAGTGTCATTTGTAATGGGGTGCTATCTCATGACAATTTCAGACAATACATTGACTGGGAATGGGTATTTTAACAGGTTTTAAATGAACAAGTCTTGCCTCAATTTTACCGGTACCAGAAATGGATCAAGCAATCTTCCAACAGGATGGTGCTCCTCATTTCGCCTATTCCTGTCAAGTGATACTGACAACCTTCATGGCCGTTGGCTTGGTCATAGAAGTGATTTTTTCTAGATATTTGGACCATTCCGATCCCCAGATATAAACTGTGTGTGATTTCTTTCTTTTGGGGTTACTTAAAGGCATACGTTTTTACTCGTTAGCTTCAATAATTGATGAGGAATTGAAACAATCAATTGAAAAGGAACTTCTCCGGATTTACTCGACTCAATTTCTTTGTAAGAGCTTACGATTCATTTGTTAAGCGCTGGTATCAGTGTGTCTCTCTGTGATGAATTTACAGTTCAAATAATTGTGGGCTGTAATTGTTGGTTTTTTTAAATAGGCTATGTTCTAATTTTTCTGATTGAAATGCTTTATTTCTCCTAGAAGCGTATGACAATAAAACAATTTTACAAAACTGAAATATTGTTTTTAAGTCTAGTTTTTCAAAATGCCACCATTGCTAGGTGGTTCAAATGCTGGGTAAGGCAACAGGAATTGAACTGCACTAATTGCTTCTGTAATGTTAAGGACTGATATAAAACCCATCTTAGTTCACTTCTGACAGAAAGATGCGTCTCTGATTTGTGATATACACATTTCCTTGATCAGGATACAAGGCAAAAATCAAGTAAGGAGGAAAACATACTAAGTATGGTTCCATAGTAAAACAATCACTTAACACAATAGGATATCACGGTATAATGAAACAAAGGAATTCTATTTTGCCAAAAAAACAATGATAATACATCACAGTTACTGAAATGTAATAACAAAAGTTAAACCAAACAACCGAATCATAAGACTACAATACACATCATGATCGACAGCAATAAACCAAAACAGGCTCATCTTTAAATTACGTTCCTTAAAAGTGAGTGGAAGCAACCAGTTGTATCAAAGGCGATTATTTTCGATTGTATAATATATATTTTAAGGATCAATTGCTACTTGGTTTTCGGTTTATCAGGCGAAATAAGCAGCAGGCTATGCAGTAGGCAGGTCCTGCGAAGCCTTGGAGAAAGAAAAACAATTGCATCAGAGGACCCGCCCCTGCCCTGCCATTGCTACTAATGGTTAATTTGTTATAAAAAAATATTTTTACCAATTTTACACATAATTTTGAAATCCATACCATATAAAAAAAAATTTTCTTTAAAACAATAATTTTCATATACAATGAACTGGTTATTTCTATTACTATAATACTCTATGAATATGACTAACTACATTCTATAATAACACAATTGTGTTATGGCTTAGATGTATATATTATAGAGCATAAAGTGCATCAATGCAGGAAAGCCAAACAACTTCAT
The DNA here is from genome assembly GCF_021130785.1 of Homalodisca vitripennis. Lineage (NCBI taxonomy): Eukaryota > Metazoa > Arthropoda > Insecta > Hemiptera > Cicadellidae > Homalodisca > Homalodisca vitripennis. Next base: position 19,627 of record NW_025785319.1, read on the forward strand.
GGCTTCACGAAAAACTATCCTATCACCAGTTTTTAAAGATTCTAAACCGTTGGTAGACAAGATTTCTCATCTATTCATTCTTACATTTTCCTGATCATAGGGCCCTTAATCTATGACTTTCTATAGATCAGTCAATATTGATCAAGGCTACACAAGATTTAAAGACTTATTCTACATGTAATATATTTATTTTATAAATGTATGTGTGTGTGTGTGTGTGTGTTAAAAAATTAATCAATGTATCCAAATTTGTTTGAATGTCAACATCTTTTAATTTACATTTTCAAAATGGTTTGTTATCAAGTGTTCCCTTACATTTTTTTATTTATTGTTATTACCTAGTGTAGTTAATTTGTTGTACTTGAAAAAGTTTTAATAAAAACCAAAATTTTGTGCAGGTAATAATTGTAGTTATTATTTAAGGTACTCTGAATGATTACACAAGCACACACACATGACACGCGCACGTTCCCACGTACTCACATTCACTACCAATATATCATTATACTTTACCTGAAATTGACAGGTGACTTTTATTTTGAATTGTTATTACCGATTACCATCAGCAATCTTTTACTCTGCGTTATTAGTGTTTGAATTTATTACTATGGATACAAAATGTACAGAAAAATAAAAGGCACTCAGTTGTGACGAAAAATAATTATTATGGACTTTATAAAGTTAAAATTCTTAAGAGACTTTTTCAGTTATATTTGTGAAATATCCTGTTTCAGAGAAAGTGTGTAATGCTATTTGGAGACACGAAAATCATTGTTGATAATTGTAGTAATTTTTTTATTATCTTTTAGAGTGATTGTTTTTGCTAGTTGAGAGGAAATTAATCTAACTGTGTGTAAGTATTATTAGCTCTCAGCATGTAAGTGTTATCAGAACAGATTATAACTACATACTTGTTACTTAACACCACATCAAAATAAAAATGAACATAATCCATACAGTTTTTATAAGAATTACAATGTCTTTTAATGTCATAGTAAAACAAAATAGACATTCAGATATTTATATTTACCTATAATTTTGGATATAAAAGTATAGTAAACCTGAAAATCAAAATGAACAAATATATTTGAATAATAGCTCAATTGATAAATGGAATAACTATTGAAAATTTCATAAAACAAGGTTTATATTTATAACAATTTAGTTTGTATGTTTATGAAAAAAAATAAAAATACCAGTTCCAAAAAGAAGTTTGAAGACTTCATCATTAATACGATTTTTGGTGAGTAGTCAATTAGTATCTCACCATCCTTGGGAGTTTTTTGAATCTTCAACACTGCAACAAATAAATAAAAATATGGAGAACTTTCAATTACTGCACCCTGTTTACTTTATATCATGATATCTAGATGACCTGAATTGAAATTTTCTTCCGAATGAAGTAAAGATTAATTCTCCTTCATATTATTAACAGAAGAAACATTTCATTTCATTCCATTTTCAACAAAATGAAACTGTCGTTACATACAAAATATATTTACAAACAGCAATACTTTATCATTTTATTGTCTCTTTTCCCAATGCTACCATATTATAATTGGGTATTATGCAATGTTCATTTCAAATCCCAAAACTAGCTTTTATCTATATAAACAATTTCAAATATGTTTACTTTCACAAAGCTTCAGTTTTATTTACAGGAAAATAGCAACATGTAAATAGGGAGAGTGAGTGCTTGGTACTTTATCATAAGAATTAATAGGCGTTAATAATAATGTAATTATGTTATTGGTTCAAAAGTTAACAAAATAATTTAATTAAAAAGGACCTACAGTAAAAAATGCTTCAGGCTCTTTTTTAAGCAAACTTGATTAAGCTTTACAAATAATATATCTATATCTTTTGATAATGTTTTCAGTATGACTGCTAATGTTGAACTTCTAGTCTTTTTGATAATTAGATCATTTCTTTCTTTATTTCATTACAACCACTGTTCTGAAAAGCATCTACAATGTGTTGTAAAATGTGCGTTAACAGTACATTGTCCTTGAATTGATCATTCTACAAGCAATTAAGTTCATTTGTTGTTTGCTTGCGTGTGAAGTTGTACCATGTGTTCGAGATGGAAGAGAATGTTGTTATGAACACTCGTTGTTTAAGAGTGTTTGTGACAAAGAAACTTTAATTGTCACCAAAAATTGGTGTACATGAAATATTCGTTAAAAGATAGAAAGAAGACTACTTTATAATATTAATAAGTAACAAAGAAAAAATTTTG
>NW_025785320.1:0-20435 GCF_021130785.1 Homalodisca vitripennis
TGTTTTTGTATAAATGTATGATCTGTATTTCTATGCAGGGAAATAAATATTCATTCATTCTTTCATTCATTACACATCCATTTAAGGAATTGTAAACTTACAACAACAGTGCCACGGCTACTCCTGCTCGGCGGTGGAGGCCACCTTGGTTGAAGAGACCGGAGGACTGTTTCGGAGGCGGCCGGCTTTACTAATAGGGAGTTGGAGTCAGCTCCAATGTTCTGGTGTCTGACCAGGTGGTAACTGAGCCTGCATAACATATTCGAGTTTAATGAACATAGTTAACCTATTTTTCTATAACAAAAGAAATGGATAATAGAGCAATGGACAATTATAGTGTTAAACATACTAACATCAAATACTTTAAAGCTTAGAAACGTCCAACAATGCGCTGCTTATTTTTTCTTTAGGCATAAGAAGCTTATAAGATTACACAAGTCCTATAAGAAACCTTTGCGCTGCTTCCGGAGTTGACACGTATATTCAGGATGAGCAAGGTTAGGGAGTAGGGACCGCATCCTATCAGAGACTCCATGAGGAAAGAATTAGGGCACTACATCTCCAGTCATGTCTACCCCGGAAGGAAGGGGAGGCCAGGCTCTGGAACCAGCCTATCCAGTCAAAGCAGGCAAGGGGTTGGGGCACATCCTAAGCAAGAAAGCTTAGGGGCAACATGAGGCAAGCGATCAAAGAAACCTCTGAGGTTAGGGAACAAAACCCACCAACTCAATAGTCATCTCCCACAGTAGACTAGACCTATCGAATTGCCCATGAACTCCAGAATCTCGACATTTGCAGTTAGTGATGTGGCCATCCTAGATATCCATAAGGTTAAGTCGCATATAAAGTACCATAGTAATTTTTGTTGACAGTGAAGTTAATTGGAAAACTCACATAAATCATTTGGAAAATAAATGTAGGCCTAATTATGTTGTAAGGTATTTTTATTTTCTTAAAAGATAATGTAATGAAAGAATTATGCGTATGCTGTATTTTTCATTTATTCAGAGCAGAATTTATTATTGCATCAACTTTTTGGGGCAGTGCATACTATACTTATGTGAATGAAATATATGTTCAACAAAACATGAAGTTAGATAAATATTAAATAAAGGAAGGCAGTCCATTCACATCTTCTTTTTCTGGAAGAAAATTTTCTCTTCTGTATTTACAAAAGGCAGAGTATTTACAAGTTTTTATAATGATAAGACATGTAAGGGACTGAAAGAAGTTGAAAAAGTTATATTCAGTTACATTTTAAGTTTCATTACGTTATTTTTAAATCTAAATGCATGTTTAAGTTTTCATTTCGTGCATTTAGTCAGTCTTGGCAATTATAGTTATATTGTTTATCATTATTAATTATATAAGTTTTTCATTTATTTGGTGTATGTTTTGTGGCAGACTAAGAAAATAAATACATTATATTTATTTATATCGCTGAGGGTTGTGGCAAAATTTATCGTCTGTCCGTTTGTGAGTCTGGTTCCCGCTGGATATCTCAGGAGCAGATCTTGTTCGTTGAGCTATGAACGCATAACGTTGGATAAAATTCATATCTACATAGTCAGGAATTGGTTCGATTAAGATGCACATTTATCAATAGAATTTGACTTTTTCGTTAGATTTATCACTGAGTAGACTGCCACAATTCCATTTGTCTCCCGGGGAGACATAAAAGTTTATACTAATGTTAAAGCAACACGTAGTGTGTCGCACTCTTACCTTATTATAATACAATATTGTTAATCATAATACGAATAATATTATAAATACAAACGTACCTTTGTTTGTTTGTATTGTTTCCACGCTTAAACTACTTAACCGACTGTTACTGAAATTTTACATGGACATTCTTACACGGTTCCGGGATGAATATAGACCTATTCTCAGTTCGGAAATCTCTCCGGGCTACGCCCCACTGGTCTCTAAAGTTGTGTAATATTAATCGAATGAGCCTGTCAACTGATCTGTGTAAACATTGTTTATTATTTCCAAATTATTTACATTTATAGTGACTAAATTGTCTAAATAGTAACCATAATTCTTCGTGCAGTTCTAGATTTCAACGTTTAGGTTCTTTCTACCTTAGAAATGTCCTAAAAACATAGAAGGTTAGAATTTGACTCCGAAGACTCCCTTTGAAGCAATCGACAAGAACTATGTTAGATGAAAGTTCGCTGGACTGTTCTTTTGAACTAATTCCGAACGACCTATTCCAGTTCTGACTGTACTAAAATAGTAAAAAACACTTTTACTGTACATTTAGACTTCTCGTTTAGAATACTACTAAAATCATTCATACGAGTTCTCTTTGAACAGAAAGAGATTTCTCTGGTGCGTGATGTACAAAAAAAAAGTATATCTTCGTGATCGAGAAACAAAACAAAATCAACTATGGAACAAATCATACTGAGAACGAATTATATTACAATAACCATAATTATACACTTTTTGTCGTATTTTCTTGATCGTGGCAACAAGGCAAACTCAACATTGACCTCGGAAATATAATTCGCTCGAACCAGCAGTGGTCATAAATGTCGAACCCCTAGTAAATTTTGTGCGAAGCGGCAAGTAACTGCTAGGAGTGCAGATATAAGAGGCAATATAGTTTAACTTCTACTATTCATTTAAAGAATTTAATGTAACCTATACAAGTGGACGTTTTACAAACTTAGGTGTCTCAAAACTGTATATATATATATATATATATATATATATATATATAGTATATATATATATATATATATATATATATATATATATATATATATATATATTCTTGATCGAGAGAGCGTAAATAAATAAGCTGTGAACCAAACAGTACTAAGACCGGAGTAAATTAAAATTACTATAGATATACAAGTTTTAACATATTTTCTTGATAGTGGGAAGAAGGCAAACATAATATAATATATAATTTACTCCAACCAGAAATGCTCCTACAGGTGCAAAACCTACGAAACTGCGTGCGAAGCCGCGGGCAACTGCTAGTAATTTATAAATATTACACAGGTTTTACTGTAGAGATTAAGTGAAATAGGGCGTTATTAGGTACAAATTGTACTGCAATGAACAAAATTACTTTTCTTATTGTTATGTCCTGTAAACTATCCGAATAGGTCATGTATCCTATTGCTATTACACCATTTTGTACTATTGATATTACACCCATTCCACTTCGTGCATTATACCAACCGTAGTGCCTCGGTTGCGTAACTACTGTACAATTTATGACCAATCAGGGCCGTAGTTAGCCTTGGTGGCACCCAGGGTAAGTGCAGACTGCCCCCTCTCTCGAACATAAATATAGAAATGAAAATAATGATAGCATTATAATTTCAACATTTAGTCACATTGCAACGATTGTTTAAGGATTCTTTTTATTGTTGACAACGAACATAGTTAACGGGTTTCGTATACAATATTAAGTGATGAACTACATTATTTATTTATTATATATTTATTTATTTATTTTAGCCTATAATCTAGTTAAGAATGTTTTAAGTGTATTTTAATTGTTATTTAATATTAATTTATAGTAACTAATGGTTTGAGTTGTTCGGAAAACAGTAAATGGACTGAGAAAACGCTTCTAAATAAAGACATTTTATTTTGTTGAGGTGCCCAACATTATTGTATTTAAAATTGGAAATAAAGTAAAAATAAAATAAAACATTGATATCAAAGGATAACACATTCTTTTTTTTATTCGGTTAAAAACAACTAAAACGTTGTTTCTGTTATAGAGAATAGCATAAAGTGTTCTGCTAGAATGGAAAAAACGAAAATTCATTTTGATTTGTAAGATTAAACAATAAGGAGTCAGCTTCGAAATTATTTGAGTCAATCCTCTGGAATGAGAGGTCAGTATCATAAATGTAAAATACAACAGTCGACCCGGTTATCATCGACTTTCAGATTAACGATCTGTATAATAGCTGTACATTGTGTAACAATGCACTTTCCATGCTCCGAGATAATTCTGTGTAAACTATGTACAATGTAATATATATTATTTCTAAAACTTACGGTCTGGGCCTGTTAGCTGGAGGGTTCCTGGTTCCGCGCTTTGGCATTATACCTCCTATCCGTGACCAATCTGTATAAAAAAAATACATTAATTTACCCCGAAACTAGCAAACTAACTTATAATGCTCTACACACAACCAGCAGACCATCTGAAATTGTTGTTAAAAACTAGTAATAATTAAAATAAACTCAAATATTTCCTTGTTTATAATATTACTTTTAAATAATGTTGTGCTATGTATAACCAATATTTGCGTCACCACTTAACTAATATTGAATTTGAAAACCATTAAAAATGCATATACTTTTTTAACAAAAAAAGAGAGCCAGTTCCCTTTTTGAGCCTTATTCTGTCCGTTTTTATGGGCCACTGGCCTGTGCGAGGATCTTATCAAACGGAATGAGGGGTGTTCACACAGTACAAGGTCAATGGTACTGATAAAAAGTGCAACAGTCACAGACAGATTTTGAACCTGCACCATCTCTAACTCAGATCCAAAGTCTGACATCTTAGACCGCTTGCCATCGGCACTCCCAAAATATTTCAAACTTTAGTGTCTGTTATGCTGTTGTTCGAGCGTGTACCTAACCAAGATGTTTTGCACAGTTTACTAGTTTCGGACAATGTGCTGCAAGGGCACGTTATACATTTGAGGTTTCTTATTAAGTTATCTTGTTATTTATTGTCTACCAAAATGTCTTGGGTGGCATATGTTTGCACGATATCTCCGTATACATGTACAACTCAAGAACGTAGTCAGGAAAAACTTTGGGGGGTCCAGATAACTGATATTTTCCCGTAGTGGACAGAGTAAGGCTCCATTTTGTTCCTTAAAACAGTTCTTGACCCGTTTATTTGTTGAGAACGATATTTCAGCTGTACATATGTAATACTGAAATATTTAAATAATAATAATCGTTTAGTTAAAAAAAACAATTGAAATTTTGGGGAGGGGTTCGGACCCCTTAAACCCCTCGCTGGCTGCGTCCTTGATATCAACCATTTTGACTATGATATTCATAGATTCTATACTCATGTATGTGTAAGAGTAAAAATATTTCCAGTGCGTTGTAAACTTCCCGCAACTTACTAGTCTGCGTAACCAGTGAAAACTTAAACTAAATCCTGAATCAAATTGTGCACAATTTTGAAATTCTGTTAAGATACTAAAATTGATTACGGAAAAAGCAATTTAAACGTAACTGGCATGTTTCCGAATGAAAGATGTTTATTATCATACATAAGCTAGTTTAACGTAATATAATAACAAAGTCTTCATTATGATTCAGCTACTAGACATTTTGTTGAGAACATCATCTGACAAACGATTCAAACATACTAAAAAATTTACCCAATACTCTATTATACTAGGTTATACTTTAAATTGGCGTTATTGTTCTTCAGGAGCTACTAACACATTAAAGGCATAAGTCAACAAAAACTCTTTTTGCGAAATTTGTTCGTCACTATTGGAGTGAATATTTGGCTTCGGCTTGCTGCAATATACATCTGGTCGGAGCTATGAAGAGTTAACGATATACTATGACTAATGTTTTTACTATAATATCTCCCGTTTTTATTTTTTAAAGTTTAAACAATTGTAATGGTTACTATTTACCTGGAATGAACCTTTTCAAAAATTAAAAAAAAAAACAACAAGTCTGATCAGATTCATCTTTTTTGTTTAAATTTATTCGCCTGGTATTCATTGATTAATTTAAGAGTACGTTTTATAGGCGTTTCATTTTTCGATAGTAAACCCCTAATTTAATTATAGAATGCTCGAGAATTTTAAAACCTTCTTAGAAAATATGTAATTAATATCACACAGGAGTGTTTTTTATGGATTTCAAAATTACAGAAATGGAAGAAATTATGGCATCTCAAAACTTTGAATTGGGATGGCCTTTCAAAGTAATACACGAAAAAAGATCTCTACAAGACAAAACCAACAGCAAGAAAAACTATATATGACCTCATATTGCAAAGTGGGAACCGTTTATGACAAAACTAGGTTACGTCCTTAACACAATCATTTGAACCATGATATTCATAAATTCTGTATTCATGTACGTTTAAAGGTTATGTTGCAAAACCGGAAAGATCATAATGTGCTGTTAGAAAACCAGATAGAATCATAAAGTGCTGTTGCAAAAACCAGATGGATCGAAAATTAAATGTGTTTAAATATATAAATCAAATTAATTGCAAATAACTTTAAGTTTTTATATCTATAAGAACAAGGAAAGGTGTTGGTTTTTGGCGCTTTAAACTAAACTGCAACTTTGAACATTCATAACTCGTAATCTTATGATCCGATTAAGACCAAATGTTTATAGAAAAGTAAGTACAAGTTTATTTCTAGTATACAGTTTTAGAATTTTAGAAATGTGTTAAAAGTTGTTACTAATTTTTAACAATCTAATTTTTATTTTTGACCGAGGGGTTTAAAACATTTGGCATTAGGTCATGTTGTGCAGTTTTTAAAGTCATTATTTTTTTGTGTAAAATATTGTAAACTATTATTGAACAAGTTTAATTTTTAGTATGTTTTGTTCATTTATTGCAGCCGGCCCTCTGTCCGTTTAAACGCACAAACAGCCAGAGCTATTGTAGCTTACTAGTTTACTCTAGATCTCGTCATCTATGCTTTTTTGGTCAGAGGGTAAGTTACAAAATTGTCTGTAATGCTGAGTCGAAATGATCTCAAACTGAACAACTGTACATAGTGTCCATTTATTTAAAAACTACGCTTACGAGATAATTTCATAAAATGTATAACCTACAATTATTTTGATCTAGATATCAATGTTAATATATTTTTCTGTACTTGGAAATGTCATAGTTCTCTGTTATTTACTATACGAGTATAATTCAGAACCCTTTATATGTGGTGGTGTTTATTTAAAACTTGTAGCTGAAAACAAAACCCGTCTTCAATAAGAGCAAAATATTTTGGGTTGGTTCATTTATTTTACATATATAAAAGTAAAATATTAAAATTAAGTTGCCGTATAAATCACCAATATGATAATAAATAATATTGAGATTAATGTCTGTCAATCTTTGTACTTAGATTAACGCTGCCGATATCGTGACTAACGCAAAAGTTTGCCGGTTAACACCGCATCGAAACATTGGCTACATAACTATATTTTTTAAATATTTTGGAATCGCTATTAAAAGCGAATCAATGGGTGTTAAACAAAAACAGTTAAGAAAAGTAGTTCTTTCGAAAAAACTATACCAAGTATAATATGGTTATGGAATATAATCTGTAAAATATAAGATAACTTAAATGCTTTTATATAACATGTGTGGTTTTCAATTATCATATACTTTCTGACTAAATAATATATACAAATTTCAGTTTAACCAATCACGTTTCTATGAGCAGAATATATTTTATTTGTATAATTGTATAGATACTGTTTTTCTGTTGGTAATTTATCTTCAACTTACATAATATAAAACAACTAAAGTATATACTGTGTGGTTCGTGAAGTGCCAAAAGTACCGAAAGGTTAAATATATTGTGTATAAATATTTCTATCAATAATTGTGTAGGTCTAACTTTATTTTATTTAAGTATTTTATTTCTAATTTCTAATTTTGGATAAACTCTATTTGCATCTTTTAAATAGAAACTTTAATAATTGACAAAATCGAATATATACGAATGAAACCTTTGTAATATATATAGTATATAACATGCGGTGTGTGAATTATAAAGAGTATCTCGTTGCATTATTATTAATAAATAGTCACAAATAAAAGCTTATTATAGGGTGAGGCAAACCACCCGTATGTTATGTAGAGTCAGTCGTACTAATTTTAGCAAAGCTTCTTTCTCATTTTGTTCTAATTCAACCTCACAGAAATTATTTTCAACTTTTTAGAGTGCCTCATAACTGCTCAATTTGGTGGATATGGATCCTTTCGCGGAAATGTGAAATGTAAACATGGATTGAGTGATGGTTCAATTTAAAAGTCTATTTATTTACAGGATGTAGCAAAACGTTTTAAAATATGTCTTTTAAAATAAGTTCTGCGGTATCCTAACTAAATAAGGAATTGCGCCAAATTTCTCCAATTATTAAAGAAGTAAAGAAAAGCCTAAAACTCATTAATTATTAAATAGCAATGTACAATCAATTGTATGCCAAATAATGGTCTAATAATTACGCTTTTAGTATTAATGAAGAACTATTCTTCACGGTTCAGTATACTTAAATTTTGTTGCGCCCAAAGTGTTAAGTGTAAATAGACCTTTAAGTTGATGAATCACACAATTCATGTTTACATTTGAAAATTTCCCAAGTTTGGTCTTTTTGGAACATTATAAAAAGGTGAAATAAAATGTAATTGGGTTCTGTGGGGTTAAATTAGGGAGAAATTAGAAAAAAAATATTTAAAGTTAGTTAGTGTGACAGCTATACATACACACGGGTGATCTGCCTCACTCTGAATACAGCACGAAAATCGCCTAGAGCAAAATGACTACCAGTTCCGGAGTAAGAGTTCCTTCACACGGAAAATACAACTTCCACTCGAACTAACCAGGCCGGACTAAAACTGCAGGAGCGACCAAGTCCAAATGTCGAAACAGAACAAACAATGGTAACGAAAGATGGAACTTTTGGTGGGGAGCCCTGCTCCCACTACACGAAGCTTGGCGGAGCGAGCCGATGCTTCTTTCCAAACCGAATAATTACTGCCTAAAAACGGCTATTTAACTTCCTTATCAAAATATATCATTGTATATCACACAAGGGGTACTAATAAATTTCTTCTTTCATAATGCATTACCAGTCTCCACGGCATTTCTAACTCGTCAGTCACTAATCTAATATAGTGATATTAGATTGTGGTGTACTTAGAATCTCATTTAAAAGTGAGGTTATGATGATTGTAAATCATATATTTTGTTACTTTTTAATATTGATAAACTATTGAATACGCTACCAAACATCAGATCAATTAAAAAAATGTATGGATGATTTGTTTACAGTACGATTATTGTCCGACCTATTCTGCCCTCATAATTTAAAACACCTTAACTCCATTTTTTCTGAAATTGAGTTTTTTACATTTTTAAATCAAGAAACTTATATTACACAATATTAAACCACATATTTGCAAAAAAATATATTTTTATTTATGCAAATTTAAAAAAATAACTAATACAAAATGCCTTAACTCCACTAAAAGTTATACAAACCTAAAGCGAAAAACCTTAACTACCAATAATAACACAAAAAACCTCAACTCCAGTGGAGTTAAGGCTTTCTATTTTTAGTATTTGGAGATAAGGCATTTGCTTTTATTACTCTATGGAACAGCTTGAGTTGAGGTATTTGTTGCTGAAGTTGAGGAATTTTGTTTTAGTACAGTGGATAACCTGTTAGTAATCTGATGTTAGAAATAAGAAAACAGTTTTTAGGTTACTGTAATGGTTGTTTTACTTCTGCTACCAGTAAATAGGAAAGATGTTCTGAATATTTATTGTTGAACAGTGAAAAGAATTATTTAACATACAATTTTCTTATATTGTGTAATGTAGTGTATAACTGTGGTTACTAACATGTTCAATTTTAAATAATAACACAAGAGCAGGAAAACTACTTCAGTTGGGCCTGGACCAAATTGCAACTTCCTCAGGACAATGTGAGCATAGTAATAACTGTATTAATGTAACAAATGAAAATAATTTATTTAAGGAAATTTCATCTGAAACAAATTCTGAGCCAGTGGTAATTGTTGTTCCATCAAGTGAATCTTTAAACAGATCTGACTTAAAAGTTCTATCTCAGAATTGTAACAAGACTATATTTACTCCAACTTGTCTCTTCGATGCAGATTCTGTGCACTTGGATTTAGATTTTTCTCCTGAAGATATAGATTTTGTACACGAAATTTTAAATGAAGGTTACGGATAGTGTAGGCCTAGACACTGAAAGTCAAGTTGAACCACTAGTTATGAGTTCTTACAAGCAGGATTGTCTTGGACAGTAGCAGTTCTACTAATATTCAACAAGAAAAGAATTTTAATAATACTGAAGATTTTGGTACTTGTGGTGAAATCAATAAGTTCATTACTCAAAATAATCAAGACACAAATAGACATAACAGCTGCACTCACTTTCACACAAAATTCTGATGAAGAATTTATTTATGAAGATGACATTACTGAAAACACCGATCCCAATAATCAAGATGTAACTAATTGTCAACTCACAGAAAATTCAGGCCTTACAAAACAGGGATTTCCTCGCAAAAGAAAGCCTAAATTCTTCACACCAGAAAAAAGAAAACAATTAAAAAATTGAAAATAACAAAAATAAGCATAACCTTAAGTCACCTTGTTCCCTAACTTGTAGAAAAAAGTGTACAACTAAAATAAATGAAAATCAAAGGCAAAACATTAATGAGCAGCTTTGGTCTCTTGACTCAAATCAACGTAGATTGTTTATTTTGTCGTGTACAAATAAAGAAGTGGTGAAGCGCCACAGGGGATTTGATGATGACAAAAGAAAAATGACATTTTATTACACTTTACCCGATGAAAACGGTAAGAAGCATACAGTGTGTAAAACATTTTTGCTTACAACTCTAGGTTTCACAAAACACAATGATACTGTTTTGCACAATATTATAAAGAACACGGATTTAAAAAGTATTTCTCCTCCCCAAGATAAGCGAGGTTTGAAATCATCTGTCCGGATTGATAAAAAATTTATAATCGATTCATATTGAATCTTTTAATCCATGTGTGGCGCATTATCGACGAGAACACGCCCCCTTGAGACGATATTTGTCAGGACACATAACAATGCAATTAATGCATAAAGACTTTTTAGAAAAACATCCTGGTGTTATATGCTCTTACGATACGTACAGAAATGTTCTCCATTTTATGAAAATAACTATAACTACACTAGGCCACGAGGAGTGTGAAGATTGTGTCATCTACAAGGAAGAAGACCCAGCACATTATAGTAATTCTGAAAGGGACATAGACTGTGAAAAGTGTGTCAAGTACGTTAACCACATTAATAGGGCAAAAGATGCCCGAGACGAATATAAACTGGATGCTAATTCACAATCAAATGATAATACTATGTATGTGTCTGCTGATCTGCAAAAGGTAATTATGTTACCAAGAATGGATACTATGAAAACAGCAATGTTCACCAGAAGAATAATTGCATTTAATGAAAGCTTTGTTCCACTAGGAAAAAAACCTTCAGAAAACGCCATAGCTGTTGTTTGGCATGAAGGTGTCGCTGGGCGTAAAAAAGAGCAACTAGTCAGTGCTTTTGATTCATTTTTACATTTGCAGAGAGACAAAGATAAGATTGTTATATGGCCTGGACAATTGTTCAGGTCAAAATAAAAATTGGACCCTCTTTAGTTTTTTAGTTTACATAGTAAATATGACCAGATAGCTGCTAGTGAAATAGTTTTAAAGTATCTAGAGCCTGGACATACTTTTATGTCCGCTGATTCATTTCATCATCAAGTGGAACTGGCAATGAAACGAACAAAGCATATTTATGACTTTGGAGATTTTCAGAAAACCGTTGCCTCAGCGAATTCTAAACATGTTACACTAAAATCTATGCTGGTATCAGATTTTACCATGTGGCAGGATTTATCATCTGCTTACAAATTAAATAAACAAAAATCCTCGCCCTTATTTAAGTAATATGGTGTACGTGAAAGCTAAAAGAGGTGAGTATAAATCTGACATATAAAGTGTCTTTTTCAAAAGAAGAAAATGAAAAAGTTTTGGATTTTCTCAAAAACCAGATTAAAAAAAATGGGTTTCCTGATTTTCAAAAACAATCTGTTGCAAGAGGTATAAATAAAGAAAAGAAAACTGACATTATTTCAAAACTGGTGCCACTTATGCCAAACAATAGGCGTGACTTTTGGAATGAACTGCCAGAATCTCAAGAATCAGATCTAAACTATTGTAGAAGATTTTTAGGAATAACAAGATTGTGCTCAAAAAAATCTTCTGATTCAATACATGTGTATCCTTCATGTGATTTTAAAACTGTATTCAGTAATAGCTTTAAGTAATAATTGTTTTGCACCTCGAAAATTTTTTAAATAAAATATTCATGCTTTATTGTACTGGTTAGTTAATTCACTACCTTATGTTTAAAAGTAAAATAAGTCCAAGGCCTAGACATGTGAAATTTTCTGTTTTGGAGCCCTATTTTATATAAAAACAAGTTTGCCGTTAAAAAAAACAAGTTTAAAGTTAAGGAAGCATATCTGACTCGTAACAATTTATTTTTAAAACAAAAGATTTTGAGTTGTGGGTATCTTGGTTAGTTAAAATCATTTACAGGTAGGCTTATAACTTAATATTGTTAAATAGGTTGTTTTAAGCTAATAAACTAAACTTTGTAAAAACAATAAAATTGTGTCTGATTTAAAACTACCTTTGTCAGTAATTGAAATAAGAAATACTAGGCCTAACCCAAATACGAATAACCCAAATATGAAATACGATAACCCAACTTGTGTTCAAAATTCATTACAATATGTAATTATTTATGCAGTTATGAGCGTTTTATCACAAAATAAACATAACAGGTTTTAAACTAGGCCTAGTAACTTACACTTTCTTTATGTGTCTCATGGGAAATTTGTTATGAAACATTTAAAAATTATGCTTACAAAAACACATGAAATAGAGTTATACATTTACGAGTACCATATGTGTAACTATATAATATACTGTAATGTATGTATGTAATAAACATACAATTATTATGCTACATGTGAGATTTAACAGGTTACTCCTTTGAAATGTAAATAATTAAAGTGTCAAATTTTAACATGTGTTATTTGGAGTTGAGGTATTTTGCTATGTTCTTGAGATATTGCTTACTGTGTAATAATAAGCTAAAAAGCCTCAACTCCGTATTTTTCAACAAAACACATGTTAAAGAGGTATGTTCTTTGTTTTTGTATCCTCAAAAGATTTCTGTAATGCATACTGATCATATAAAACCTTTTCTACCAGTAAAAACAATTGTTTTGAGTTAATATAAACAGTCAAAACAAAAATATCATTTTGTGTAAAATTGCCTTCTGAGGAGTTAAGGTCTTTCAAATTATGAGGGCAGTATTCTTCAAATTAGATTTCAGAATGTTGTAGGAAGTGATTAGTAGCTATGTCCATTACATCGGGAAAATGCCCACTTTTTCGCCAACTTTATTCTTCCAAATCCAAGGCAGTATTTAAAATAAAACAGTCTCATAATATCCAATACTGCCTTGGTACGTAATTGGTAATACCGATCTCAAATGACCGCAGAGTGTTTGCATTACAATACTGTTAGAAAACATTTTATGAACGAAACTGGTTCTAGCTTTTAAGTTTTAAACTTCTTTCAAGACTACTACAGTAAATTAATTAGAATAAGACATCTGAATGTGTCGATAGGTCGGTGAGTTTCGGACGCATTATTAAATAAATTACAATTTAATTATGCATAAACGCATCAGACAGTAAATGAACAAAAAAGAAACCTAAAATTAAATTAAAACCCATGGATAAACAACAATCTCTTGCGACACATTGATAGGAAAAATGTGTCATATAAAAGATTATTAAAGCATCCAGAAAACATTGAGCTAAAATGCATAATGTTGTACGAGATTTTCTATATAATCAAGTAACAATACAAAAAATGTATACTACAGTAAGTTATTTAAAATTAATAGGTTTAATCCGGAAAAAGCAATGTCAAATACTAAATCATATAACAGGAAATGACAGTTAAGGTAAACCTAAATATTTCTTTTAAGAATGAAAATAAAAAGTCTTTAGTTGAAAGCGCTTAGAAGGTAACAAATATGTTTAACAATTTATTTTTCTCAATGACAAAGGACCTCAGGGAACAGATAAACTCAGATATCCCCATTACTAGATCAGAGTAATGAGGAGCAAAAGAGTATTTTAAGAATACAATAGTAAAAAATAGTCTGTCCTTTCACCCAACTACTGTTAATGAACTAATTACTTAACGTTATAAACTCATTTATGAATCGCTAATCTCCATGGTTTGACAGTAACACCTGTACATACTTGGAAACATTGCTGATTTTTTTTTTCTTTTCTTTGCCTAAAAGGCGGTCTGGTGTAAATAACCATGAGACCTCGATGTACACTATTGTCCATTTGTTCATCATAGTTTTGATTGTTATAATGCATACACCTAATCAGCATCCATTCACATATATACACACATCACAGATATTATTTACAAAAAAAAAATATAACAGCACAAAGGTAAAAAATGGATTTTGTCTTCTCTGCCAGGGGCCAATCAAGCAGTATCCTCCTAACCCGAAAGGGTGGGCCACGGATAGAAGAACTCTGGGATTGGTTTCACATATATGTTTTACACAACAAGTACAACAAGTAAGTGTATTGTTTATATTTTTTTATAGTCTTTTATTGATGGAAAATAAACATTTATTTATTTCTATATAAATTTGGTGATCCTCCATGCTCATAATCTCTCTTAAGCCTGTAGAAAAATTTTGACTGAGTGTTTTGGTCTTTTTTAACCATTTCTGATTTTTTGCTCAATCTAATTAATTTGAGTATGACCTCTGGTAAGCTAACACATAAAAAAACAATTACAACGCCATTACACGAAAAAATTAGATACATAAAACATAATCCTACAAACTACCATTCTCTTCCGCTTATGTCATTATTCTCTAAGATACTCGAGAAAGTAGTAAAGATTTGATTAATATCTTTTTTATACAGTCAAGGTTTCTTAAACAGAAATTGGTTCGATTTCAAATCAGGTATAAGTATAAGCAATGCCCTTCTTCATTATACGATCAAAGTGTATAACTGTAAGTATATACTTAACGAAAGGGGTTTATGGTTATTAAGGGGCCTGGTATCTTTGTTGATATCATGAAAGCCTTTTGACATAATTCATCGTACCATGCTCTTATCTAGAACGAACGACAGGTCGACAGCTGACTGACAAAACAGTTTTACCTAGTGTTTTCTAGTCCGCTATTTTCTTCGAATTGTTTGTTCAAAAGTTTTATTTAAGTGTTTTTAATTATTGTTTTTAACTTTTTACCGTGTTTAGATTGTATTTGTTTGATTAATTCACAAGATTCGTTCACACAAGAAATTTGATGTTCAATTCAAATATTGTAAACAAAGGCTTAACCTAAAATGTTTTAAACCTACTCCTACCGCTATGACAGCCAGCCAGGGCTAATGAATTGTTCCCGCTCGGACAAAGTTCGACGTTAGACATGAATGAAATGCTAACTGTTCCTCTTCCCGATAACAACAACGACTTCGTGAATCCAAAAAAAGCGACATATTACTAAACTGCAAATGCTTCTCCACCTCCTAAGAAGTACTACCTCGATGTGAGTGAGATTCATTCAAAAAACCGATTCAAGATACTTGAACCAACCCATAACCAATGTTGCAGATCATAGCTACTGTCTTCCTTCCTCACAAACAAGGACATGAAATGGAACAAGGATCTCCTGATGATATAAAGAAAAATAAATCACGATCTAAGATCCCACCAATATTTTTGCGTGACCGTAAATAACCACCAAGAAATAATAAAAGATATTAAGTGTAATGTAATATCAAGTTTCACAACTGAAATCAAAGCTAAATCGATCAAGATAAACCTAACAGAAATAAATGACTACAGGAAACTAACTAACTTTTATGAAACAAATCAAGTAAAGTTTTTCACGTTTAAACCTTCCCAGGACAAAAACCTTGAAGTGATCATTCGTAATGTTCCCTACTCTCTAACTGACGAAGAAATCAATCAAGAGTTATGTGACATGGGTTTACCCGACCATTAAAGTATCAAGATTGTTCAACAAAAACAAAAGTCCAATGCCACTCTGTTTTTGTAGAGCTGGAGAATTCGGAAAGTGGTCGTGATATTATGAACCCTTGAACAATTGTTTTCACGCCATAGTTAAAGTGGAAATTAAAAGGAAGTCAAAAAACATCCCACAGTGTCTGAGATGCCAAGACTTTGGTCACACAAAAAACTTCTGATCTGCAAACTGGACCCTCGCTGTGTGCGGTGCTCGGGATCCCATCTCTATTCAGACTGCCCGGTCAGTAAAGAAACCAAACCAGTGTGTGTTAACTGCGGCGAGGAACATACTTCAAATTACAGGAGGTGTAAATACTACCAGGGCATCAAGCAGAAATTGACCGGTCGCAAGAAATCCTCCATAGGGAACGACCAAGAATCTCGTCCACAAGATTACAACGACACGACCCGAAAACTCAACGAACCTAGGGAAAACTCAACCAAAATCATCTCCACCTCGATCTCCGTTGAATATGAACTCCCCCAGCTATTGCTGAGGTGGCTCATCCGTCGTACATTCCTTCAACTGCAAACTCCGTAGAGGATCCACAATCTCTGGAAGCAGGTAACATCTCAGGTCTTGACGAAATAATAAGCAATGTAGTAAAAATACTCATACCCCAGTTGAAAAAGGTTATTCAGCAGGTTATTGCTTCTTTCTTTAAACAATGCCCGTGACTAACAATCAGGCCCCAACTCTCTTTAAAAACTTAAATTGTTCTCAATTGGAATGCCAATGGCTTGAAAGACAAAAAACATCTCTTTACAGATTTCCTAGTAAGACATAATATAGATGTTGCATGTGTCACTGAAACTCACTTACTGCCCAATGATAAATTTAAAATAAGTGGCTATTCTATTTACAGACAGGACCGAGTGGCTCCTCATGCCTCTGGGGGTGTCGCAATTTTGATCAAAAGAAACATAAAACACCACGAATTTCTTGCTCCCCAGTTACAAAGTTTAGAAGCTGTTTCCATAAAAATATTTTTACAAAATGGGACTCAACTTTTCATTAGTATCAGCATACTTACCTCCTAACAAACGTTTTGTTGATGAAGATTTTAATAGGATTCTCTATAATAATAGTCCTACTATTTTAATGGGAGATCTAAACAGTAAAAACACTTTATGGGGATGTCGCACTAATAACCCAAAGGGTAATAAATTGAATGACTACTTGATGCGTACAACTATTAATATATCTGCTCCTGTAGAACCAACATTTTATCCGTGGCAGAGAAACCAGCAAACCTGACATATTAGATATTGTTTTGTTTAATAATTTCAATGAACCGATAGTACAGCAAACCTTATGCGAGTTAACGTCTGACCACTTACCAGTAATTGTAACTTTTTCAATTAAACCCGATTTTACCAATCCTCCATTGAAACTAATAAATGGTAAAATTGACTGGGCTGTATTTCATAACGAATTAGAAACTAATATTATCTTGCCGAATTGTTTACAGTCTTTCGAAGATATTGACAACTGTGTACTACAATTCACTGAGCTGATTAAAAATTCGGTTAAAAAAGCAGTCGCAAAACAATCACAAACCATGTTTTGTCCTAATCGCCCTCCGCAAAGAATTCTTAATTTAATTAAAGAAAAACATGTTTTTAGGAGACGGTGGCAGAGACACAGGCATCCAGAAGATCGCATGCAGCTTAACAGGCTCATCAGGAAAATAAAATCAGAATTAGATATTTTCAAAATTAATGACTATACAGAAATATTTGAGTGAAATAAACCCAGGCGATAGTTCAATGTGGCTGGCAACCAAAAGAATTCTCAGAACGCCTTCTACGATCCGCCCCTTCAACAAGCGCCAGGAGACGTAACCAGAGTGACTCTGAAAAATGTAGGTGTTTGCGAAATTATTTTTTGAAAATGCTTGTTTCTCCCCTAACCCTAGCTGAGTTAATTTTTGCTAAACTGAAGAGTGAAGTCAACAGTTTGGTTTTAAAATAGCACAATTCTTATCGTGTCTGAGCTTTCCCAAACTACAGTATATCTCAACATCTGTAAATTAGAAATGGTTTATCTCAATCACCCTACCCGTTGAGGAAAGCTCCTGGTATGACCTTGATAACAAACTCTAATATTAAGAGGAACTCCCGCCAACACCCATCAGCTATTAAAAAACTTTATTTAATGCATGCACTACACGTTGGTTACTTTCCCTAAATCCTAGGAAACATGCTGAAGTTAATTGTTTATCCACAAGCCCGGTAACGACCTGTTAGAAAATCCTCTAGTATACAGACCCATCAGCCCTACTACCTTACCCACCTCTGGCAAAAGTATGTTGAAAAAGCTAATACAGAAGAGAACTATGCAAGAAGAATTCATTGAAGATGCCTCAATGTATTCCTTTCTCTCCCCACCAATTCGGTTTTAGGGCAAAATAAAAACATTCTACTCACGCAGCAACTTTGCGAGGTTAACACAAACAATAGTGCAAGGGTTTTGAAAATAAACAGAACACTCGGCGCTGCTTTGTTTCCTGGACTGTTGCCTTCAGGCCTTATTGACAAAGTGATGGCAACAAAAGGCCTTCTGTATAAAGCTATTTTCAAACTGGACTTCCAAAAATTACCATTGCAAAACATCATCGAATCATTTTTAGAAAACCGGACTTTATTTCAGTAAAAATAAATTCTAACTACATTCCACTGTTCGAACAGATCCGGGCTTGGTGATGCCACAAGCTCAATTTTAAGGACCTATCCTTTTTAATATGTAACCTACACAAGCATGACCTACCCATTCCAGCTCATTCCGTACGCTGTGCCTCTTTTCGCTGATGACAGCTGCCTTGATTTCCCAACATCAAGACATTGAACACAGCAGTTTGACATGCTTCAGACTGATGACAGACGCTACTGTTGGATTGGTTTCGCATTCATTGGAAAAATCGCACTTAAAAAACCCTCTAGAAATGTGAAGCGAAAATATTTTCGCTAAGAAAATTGCAATCCCTTTAAAGGAATGATAGAAATTCAAGACTAACCATCCATCACCGATGGAAATGAAAAATGACAGAACTGTTAAATATTTGGGTGTCCTTATTAGACTCTAAAACTTACTTATAAACAGCACATAAAATTCAAAAGTTAAATCCAAGCAAACACAAGATTGGCACAAATGTAAACCACAATTTATCAATAGAAGATCATCTCTTAAGCAACTTAAAATGCCTCGTTTATATCTACCAAGGAATATTCCCAGACCGCTCTCTTAACGTTGATGCTTGTCCAGTTTTGGGGTCCTTGCCCTCCAGTAAATCAAAAATGAACAAACCTTCAAGTAGTTCCAAAACAAGTTTTTGAGAATAGCAACAAATTACTCCATGGTTTGTTAGAGAACCCGACAAGATTCAAATAATGAATTAGAAATAGTCCGACCATCTGTGACTAACATTCCGAAAACTAAGTGCTATACATTTTCTAGAAACTCTGGACCAATCAACAGGTGCTGTCCATTTTAAACATTGGACCAAAGAACTGTCAACAGAAGACTGAAAACGCACCGTCTTGTTCAAAGTCATTTTATTAGAATTTTTGAAACTTACATTGTTTGTCAAGTAACAAATTTTATTGTTTATTTTTCTGTTGAACTGTATTATGTTATAAGGGTGTCCTCCATTGGAGCAAAACCCACTAAATGTTAATAATTGCTCTATGGTTTTTCTCTGCTGTTCTCTATTATTTTCAAACTTCTGTGTATAATTTAATTTTAACTTGTAGTAAGCGTGACAACCAGAAAATAAAGCTTCATTGAAAAAAAAAAAAAAAAAAGAACGAACGAGGCAGGGGTTAGTAGGCAAACCACTTAATTGGCTTCATATCATAATTTATCAAACAGATACCAACAAAAGTTAATAATGCTCTTAGTAGACAAGAAACAATTGAAAATGGTATATCGCTGGGATCTGATTTGTCAGGATCACCATATTGTTTATTATATGTGAATCTGTTATGCATTCGATCATTTAGGGTAAGACATCATTGCCTTTGGGGACGATACACATCTTTTTATAAAAAAGTCTGAGTAGAGCATCTACATAATGGCATGCAGGCGGATTTATCATGACTGTATTATCATTAAAATACATGTTGTTCTGTGGTGTCAGAGAGAAATACATTTCCTCGATAAAACTTGAAGTATCTAAAACCATCTTGCATAAATAGCGTTAAATTGTACTTTCTCCTCATTAGAGAGCAACAAGCAGAAGACCAAGATATCTTAGATTAGTCCCCTTGGATGGAAGTTGGCATGGAAAACCCTCATTAACTACCTAAAGTCAAATTACTTAAAAATACTCCAATGTGCAATAATAATCTGTTGAAAATTAAGTATATTTAGCCGTTAATAAATTCTTAGCTAGAATAATGGTCTCGAATTATGAGAACGCGGCCTAGAACAATCCGGAAACCGATCATAATGCCTCAAAAAAGCTTTTCTTTGCATCTTT
>NW_025785321.1:0-21401 GCF_021130785.1 Homalodisca vitripennis
ACCCAAAACATATGTTTTTTTTTAATTTCTCTTTCTGCCACTAATATTATATTTATGTTCATTAAAAGGTGTTCTCTCTATTGACAGGGTTTAAAAAGAAAATATATTAATAACCCCCTCCCACCCAACCCCTCTTCAGGGGAAAGGGATGGGGTTTTTTCAAGAAAATTAGAATTCCATTGGTTTTAAACACCATATAGCTGCTTTTTGTATAACACCTATTCCAAATTTTTAGATATTTATTTTAAAGCTAATAAATAGCCTTACAACTAGTGTAGTATTCGAATTTTTGTGTAGTTATCAAAAATAGGTAATTAACATTTTAGTTTAACTTTTTCAAAAAATTTTAATTTTCTATAAAAGGAAAAAATTTTATTAGGAGTATAATTTTAAAATATACTTGTATCCCATACTACACCTTTGTGCACTATAAATTGAAGATCATATGTACAAAATATGAGGTCCTCTAGGTCAATAAATAAGAAGTTACGGTTGTAAAACGTGTTGAAAAACACGGAAAAAATACAAACTTACGGGAAAAGGCAAAAAACTTCATATTTTTATTAATACCATGAAAAGTAAGACTAATTACATAATCAATTGTTTTTGTTGTTTTTAGTGTAAATATATTTGTAGCACGATTAGAAAGAGTCGAAGTCCCCATAGGTAACACCCTTTCTTTTTTTATTACTCAACTTTTCTTCCTTTTTCATCTTTTTTCAATTTAACTTCCAGATGGTATTTTTTATACTTTCAAGCTCAGGTCTTTTCTTTGACTGCAACACTCTTCTTAGTATTGGATTTTTTAGTTGATATGCTTCATGACTAAATCAAAATCATAGATAAGTCCGAAATCACTAAATTGGTTCAACAAACACACAAAAAACACATGTCCCATTCACAAAGTGAGGTTAGATTAAAGTAACTGTAACAAACAGCTGATCACTGACAACAGGTGATCTACTGAGTTATTACCACACATAAAAAAGCTGGGATTTTAGTTCTGAAAACTATGACATTCTACAAAGCTGAATACAGCAATAAAATACATCAGATAAATGAATTAGTTATATGGTTATATTATGAATATATATATTATAATAAAAATATATAATGATATAAAGCTTTTCACTTATAATGGCCGCCTGGAGGAGACAAAATCAGCTCTACACGCTAAATAATTTTTATTGTAAAAAAACACACTATTGGCAATGAATAATAGCCAAAACCAATAATTGATTATTGTTTTCCAAACATTTTAAGAACTAAAAAATAAAATAAAACATTTTTTTAGAAAAAAATAAATATTATTTGGTACGAGTTGCTTCCCCCTTACGAAACAAAATACATCTCCAACACTCCAAAAAAGAACCTAACAAATTATTAGAAATGCAAACGATACAAATATTCTATGTGTATATCTCGATAAAAAGAAACGTCAAAAGCAATCTTAGTCTATAATAACTTCCAGACAGCTCAGAGAGGCGACAATGGATCTGGCGTATGACGAGATTGAAAACCCCCGGTCTTTTATAGATTGAGAGCGTATTTGGCTGTATTCTTGCAAGATCAACACGAGGTACACAAACCGCTGGTAAAACCGAATAAGTTAAAGTTTTATGCCATACTGGAGCATAAACAACAGCTGGTTTTGAATCCTTAATTTGGTGCATTTAAGTTGTTGCTTTTCGTTACCTTTTAAAACCGCAATCCCAAAACTCAGAAGAGGCACATTTTTAAATTTTTGTCAAACTGTTAACCTCAAAAAATTGTTATTGTTTCAGTTAAGCAGTTGTTTTTTTATACGTAAAGCTTACAGTATAATTCACATTTGACTTTACAGTTTTAATTTTTCCGCCTCTTTCGGAAGAACATCATGCGCAACGAAAACAACCATTCTTACCTCGTAGTGTGTCGAAACAGTTATATTGAGCGGCAAAGTTAAAAACCCTTAAAAAATAATAAAAAAAAAGATTTGAATAACAGTATTAAAAACAGCTATTTCCAATATTATGCAAATTCCGGTTCACTGAGTTACTAAAGCAGCCTGCACTCAAAATATGTCCGATGATGGGGATGTTGAGTTACACACCCCCCCCCTCAAAGCCCCGCACCCTATCACTGTTAACCAGATGAACGTATGATGAGAAATAATTACGGTTTGATTTCCATTCAGCTTGTTATTCATACTGGGTGTTGAGTTTGAATCCCCCTCCCCCCTCCCACAACATCGGTGGTTATATTTGTAAGAACCAGATGTAAAAAAAATACTCATCGTAATACAACCAGTGTTTCTCCTTGTGATACAAACCACTGTGTTATCGTTACCTCTATTATTTGTTACGGACCAGTAATTATGCTTTCTTTCCATGTATTGGACAGATAAGTTAACAACTCTATTTTAACAAAGGGTTTACTTGACTTTCATATAAATTTGACTGAACTCAATAAAATGTTCCAGTGGGAATGAAGAAAGATAAATTAATGTATACTTAAAATAAATAAAGATTAAGTTTCGAATATGAGGGCATGTTCAACTTTAATTTATTTTTTTCAAATCTGTTACTTTTTTTGAGTGGACAGAGAAAAAACAGACTGGCGAATAAAAATGAGATCTATTTTCTGAAAAGATAATTTTTAAGCCATAAAAAAGCTTTGAATGATCTTATACTCTGGAATGAGTAATAATTACATAAAAGTAATGTCCAATAAATATTTATCTATATATATATATTTAAATATTTATATAAAAATATTCTTTATTTTTAAATATTGATGTATATTTAAAAATATAAAACCAATTCCTTCAGTGAAATGTTCATGGTTATTTTGTCTACTGTCTGTTCTATTATTCCAAAAATTTAAATACTGTACGTATCAGCTTTAATAATTTTCCTTAAACCTTAGACGGACATAAACGTTTATCAACCACATTAACCTTTAATAACACAGTCAACATAAATGAAGTAAGAAACAGAAAAAGGAGCAGCCTCCACAGCGAGGCAGTAGACGTGTTCTTAAGAGGAGTAAACAAATCTACACACTGCGAGGTGACGTCACGTCCCGATAAGGGATAGTGAGTCCACGATACTCTTGGTTATCAATATACTTTTACCACGAAGTTCAATCCTTGTCCTATGACCACACGTGGATAAATTAAGGATAAAGAACAAGGCTTTGATTAATGACGAAGTATTTCAACATTTAACGTATGCGTCAATGTAAGTTCACGCTAACAAAACTTGATGAGCCGATAAAACGGAGTTTAGAAAACAGACAAAACGTCATGCTCGATTGATCGACACATACGGACATGACGGTCAAGAGCGCGATTTTAAGAATGTCATAGTTGGTTTCTTTATAGAATTTAAGATTTTAAGTCAATCAAGTCAATAAAATCATGTTTCAGTTTTTAACCAAACTTAAATCAACATAGTGTTTTTACATTCTGTGGTTTATCCTTCATTATGTGAAATGGATTTTTGTGGATTTCTATAAAGAATGGGAAAAAAAGCTGTTATATTTTGTTCATCATAATTTCACTACTGTCTGAGCTTGAACATGGCGGTATTAGGGAGCTGACAAACACAAGTGGATTAAGTCCTTTTCATGCAGGCATATATCAGTGTAACCAAATTGTAAATCACACACGGTAAAGTAAGAATTACAGTGGGGTCCCTCAGGGACTCGTTATTGGACCCGTATTTCTCTTTTTTTGAATTAACGCTAAAAATTTGAGTAATGGCTATTCAAAGTGGACATATTTTTCAATACGCAGACTCGTCCTCTCTGTCTTAGATCTATATAAAAAAAAAATACTTGGAAATATAAACCTACCTGGAGAATTATTCATGCATTCAATTCTTATTTCGTTGGTCCAAAAAACTGTTAGCAAATAAACAATAAATAAAAAAATTTTTATTCATTAGTTTCAACTTGCGACAGCAAGAAAATTAAAATTTACCAGTGGTCGTAGAGAAACGAATTCTCTTACAGAGTGAATTCGAGTTTACTACAATCCTGGGAATGCAACCTCGATAGAAAGGCTAACGGATTGATCACAACGACGTGGCTGTGTTTCCAGCAGTTTGGCAATTGTATCTGAGGAACATTGCAAAATAGTGTAGGTAACTGTAGTTGCAAAAAGGTTTGGAAAATGGCCTATTATGGGCTAGTATAACCCCACACTTTTCTTATTGAATAATGACGTTTAGGGGTATCTTGCGCAAAAATACAAATTTAGAAGAACCTTTCGGCTATAAAAAGGCAGTCAAAATCATTACAATTTAAAAATTTATTCTCGTGTAGAGGAGAGCCTTCCAGTGAATTTGGGATTACTTGAATTTGTTGCCCCTACCCTACTCCTATATCCTGATGGTGCTAATTATTATGTAGAATAAAAATGTGATTTGTCACAGGTTAGTGACGTCCACGAATAGAATGGACAACCTAAGGATTGTATATTTATTGATAATACTATTAGATTAACATGTCCCAATATGGAAACTATAGAATTCATTAAATAAAAATGGCTGTGTTTTGTTGTAATCCACCAATATAATATAAGAATTTTAAGATCATAATTATGACATCTTTTTAGCTGAATTTGACAGCAATTGAGAAGCCTCCTCAAGTGATTGTGTTAACAGAAAATTTGGTGTAAATAGTAACGAAACAAGTTTTTTTAACATCCCCAACTACTTGTCTTTAGTTATAATGCTAATGATAAATAATAGGGCTTGGGTGGTGTAGCTGTAAAATATCCACACAAATATCAATCAAACTAAACTATCAGATGTGAAATTTAACTCATCTGATAATAGAGTCTATCATTTCAAATGTTAGGTTATGATTTCATAATATTAGCAATTTATAGGATACTAGCAAAAAACCACTGATGTCATTTTTATATTTGAATTAAACTCTTATATGAATAAAGATTATATAAAGAAAATGTTAATAACCTACTAATTATAGGAGACATTCTATAAATAATCTAGAGCAAAGCAGTGTTTATGGATAATTATACACTTACAGTTAGCTTCCAATGGATTAGAATCCCTAATCAACGTCCCTACAA
The DNA here is from genome assembly GCF_021130785.1 of Homalodisca vitripennis. Classification (NCBI taxonomy): domain Eukaryota; kingdom Metazoa; phylum Arthropoda; class Insecta; order Hemiptera; family Cicadellidae; genus Homalodisca; species Homalodisca vitripennis. The sequence goes on from NW_025785321.1 coordinate 5,081, forward strand.
GGAACACCAACTTATCACTTATGCTGAATAAAACCTTTGATATTTGACCATATAATTGTAAAAATACGAAAAAAAAACAAAGTTAAGAACTGTGAGGCTGCAGTAATTGATTGGTCAGATAACAGATCAATTGTTTAAACAGCTGTTTGGGTTCTGGAGGCCATGTTGGGGGCGAATGGCGTCCAGCTGAATCGGTTAAATTTAGAAATAGTCAATGCCCTTATCGCATCACCCATGACCAACTCAACAATTTACTTGAATAATGTGGACTGGATTGGGTGTGTTACTAGAACGTAATGCTAATAGTGCTTTTGATATGTATTTTTAAAACAAATATCTTATATTAATAAAAGAAAAGTAGGAAAAGAAGTACATTATAAAAATTGCAGTATAAATTAAATTAAAACCATGGTGATGAATGATATTATTTTTTAAACGTATAAAGAATGAAAAACTTGTTAGCGAAAAAAGTGAAAAAAACTACCAAACAATAACTTTATTGAAATCGCAATTTATATAAATTAGAAATAAAACTTCAGAACCGATATTCGCAAGCAACTAAAGAATAAATAAATTATGAAATCATTGTTTAGAAGACATAAAGGAAACTAAAAAAAAAACTTGGAAAATTGTTTAGAGGAAATAACAAACTCCCAGAAACACAGTAGAGATTCTATAGTAACATTATAAATTGATGGGTGCAGGCATGTAAATGAGCCTCGTGCAGTAGCTAATGATTTTAATAATTAATTTTCTTTTCCTGTGGCTGAAAAACTAAGTGAAAATAAAAACAAATCAGATATTTTTATCCACTCTAAATTACAAAGAGTAATTATCCGATAAGGCCATATTTTATAAAATCAATGGTATATGGCCCCAGTACTAGAGACAGATGTTAGGTAAAGCGGTGATCACATTAAAGAATGGACTCTTCTCATGGAGTAGATGGTATTAATTCACATATTATTAAAAAAACATATCAAAAAATTGCTCCTTACCCCTGAACGTATGTTTATCAATTTGAGTTTTGATCATGTGTTATCCCTGGAAATTTGAAGGAAGAGCTGTGGTGATTCCAATTCATAAAAGCAGCTCGAACCTGGCCTTGTAATAACTACAGACCCATCTCTTTGGCTTTCCTTCCTATTCCAAAAATTTAATAAAAAATAATGAAGAAAAGATTTAATACTATTTTTAATGAAAGTAAAATTCTTTAGTACAAATCAAATTTGGGTTTTAGACAGGGAAAGAAGTACGGAAACTTCATTACTAGATTTTATGGATAAGGGTATCAAATGGAGAAGAATGATGGAATGCGAGTGAGTGTGGTCTATTTTTAGATATTCCAAAAGGCTTTTGATACGGTTGATCACAGAATAATTGCTACATAAGATTTATCAATTTGTGGTGTAAGAGGTGTTGTGTACAGATGGTTTAAAAGTTACTTGCTGAATCGATCACAGTATGTAAGAAGTAAATGGGATTTTGAGTAATATGGGAGTAATAAAATATGGTGTTCCCACAAGGATCTCGATTGGGAGCAATACTTTTTCCTAAATTATATTAACGATCTAATGCTGTCACAGAAGTTGTTAAATGGGAAAGTAACATCATTCGTCCGACGTAACAGCACTTTGCTATGTTGAACGGAATTTGAATGAAATAGAACTAAAAATGAATTCAGACTTAGAAGTCGCTTCAATGGTGGTTAGTTTTTTTACAAAAAACAACATGGTAACTTAGCTCTGCTAAAACTAGATTTAGGAAAATTAAGATTTAAGACTAGAGGTTATTTTTGAAAATAAAATTTTTTAATAAATGCATTGATTGTATCAGTGGAGGGCGGTGCAGTTTTCTAACTTGTTTGTGTGCTGAAGTAAAACCTGTGGACAATATAAAATAACTTGGGATTTATTATTGGACCAGTTGAAACTAAAATTTAAGAATCAATATCATGAATTTGAAATCAAAAATAAATAGTACTTTTAAAGGTTATTAATTATTTTTTACGAAATATAGGCAGTAAAGAATTATTACGGTGTGTTCTATATTATTCACTAGTGCCAAGTCCCGGATTGGATTATGGAATAATTTGCTGGGAGGGGACTTATCGTTCAAAATATCAAACCAATCAACATGATTCAAAAACAATTTTATACGAATAATAAGAAAAAAAGCATAAAACTGAAAAATTCTATTCCCAATTATGTTTGCAATTTGAAGAATCTTACCCCTGCAATATATGGTTCGTATATAAAGATTTTTAAAAATATTTTTTCATTCGTAGCAGATTGCTGCATAACTGATAAGGCTTTTCAGTCTAAACTAAGAAATGCAGCTAGTTTAACTGAACCCAAAACTTCCAATACATACTTCACCAAAAACATATTACTATTTTAGCGCCAAGAATGTTTAGGTAAATTGCCAACCTGAAATTCAAAATTTAAAAACAGCAACCTTTTTTGCTAATAAAGTTAGAATATGGTTGTATTACTGTTGAAAATATTGAAGATAAGATGTTGAAATATAGTTTACAATAGAACATTTCCTTTTTCATAAACTACTAGTGTACTATCCTAAAATGGATTGCATGAATAAAACGCTTGAAAACCTTTTGCCATACAATTCAACTTTAACAATATTTAACAAAATTTAAATAACGTCAAAAATATAAAATTACTTTGAAAACAAAGACAATTTCTTGTTATTGAATGTGCTATATACAAAATTGCGTCTTGAACGATAAATTTCTTTTTGAAATATCCAGTATGTTAAAGTTTGGAAAATTATAATGTATGAATGTGTATATAAATAAATATATATATATATATATATATATATATTCATTAAATTTGTATAAAAGCAATAGCCGAATTTAATTAATTTCAATAAACATTGAATCGGAAAAATAACTTTCTCCGCCGGGACTCGAACCCGGATCTCTCACCTTGCCGGGAGAATGAGTCTACCATTACACAAACCACAGAGCCCTACTTTTTACGATTCAATTGATTTTGTATTTGGGCCTTTTCTTATCACAAATAGTATAAATCACCAAACTAACATATGATCGGAAGAAACCAAATACCTAGTCAAATGACTTCTATTTACATTCATTAAATTTGTATAAATGGCAATAGCCGAATTTAATTTATTTCAATAAACTTTTTGCGATTGAATATAAATTAATATATATATATATATATATATATAATAGGTATATATATTTATACTTCCTGTTTTGCCATAAATATTACCGGATTTCCTAAGTGGGTTGAAAGTACCTCCAAAACAGGCACTAGCCTTGGAGCAACTCTAGTGTCCGTAAATATAATAATAATAAATATCCCAATATATTTTGTACAATACATGACCCAACATTCTGATTTAATTTTGTTATATTTAAATGTTTCAATCCATGAAAATTTTCACAGTAAGTATCGTACTTTATAATTGAGTGTTTGTGCATGTATGAATGTGAAGAGTGGTATGGTACTTTTAATCATGTTGGAATGAATGAGCGTTATAAGTTTTAATGGATGTAAAGGTTAGGGCTTGGCACTTAGTTTTAAGATACTTTTAGATTTCAATTAATGTGGTAAATCTTCAAATGTATTATTGTTACCATAAGTAATTTATTATGGTTTTTATTATCCTGTATTTGTAACAAGAACTATGTAATGTATGTATATTTATTTTGGAAATAAAATTATTAATTAATATTATTCAGTATCACAGAAAACTGATGGGCTTATAAACAACTCGCACATCTCAGGTTGTGTTGTTTAAAGTGATCAACAGACGTGAAGTGCAATCAAAAGAATTGGCATAACCAAACGATAACCGTTTCAAAGCTCTGATTAAACATCTATTCTCTCCCAAGTAAAGTAGATAAACCAGGCTGACTATACTGCTCCACCTCAATACTAGATTTACTGTGTCGCTTGGACGACCCATAAAGTGGTTAAGAGAATAGCTGTTGGTGTAAACATGTTGTTTTTTATTCCCTTTAATGAGTTTCATTACAAATCGCTGGGAACAATAAAACTATTATGTTGACTCAGTTGCCGAAATGGAATTACATTTTTTTATTGACTATTGTACAAAAATGTTTTATTTAATGTAACATTGGTCAAAATTGATTAAGAGTTAAACCTAAACTTATAGAATTAATTGTATTAGAATATGTTAGACCCATGGAATTACAATTGGTAAAACATTTGTATACTGCAATAAAGAAAATTTAAACTCGAAGTTCTAATTTTAATTAACTTTTTAAAGTTTAATAAGAATTATAGGTTAATGCAATATTTTCATGTACATTCACTTGGGTGCAATTATAGCTATTGAACAATATTGGCATTATTGTGAAAATGTCGTTGCCATCGTCCCTGGTATAAAAGTAATACCAGATTTCGAACTGGATTGGAGTGCAGCATCCGAAGTCGACGGTAAGAATATCACTCTAGGCTTGATCCACTTTATAGCTGAACGAATAACGGATTTATGTCCTTCCCTTGCCCTTAGACTGCCTTCCTTACACCGGTATACCAGTTATAGGTCTCCCTGCATCGCCAAGACTGTTGTGAAGTGTCGAAATAATGAAATAGCCAGAAGTAATCCTTCTAACTTTAAAATTAATTTTGTAAATGAATGAGGCCGTTATGGGCATTAATCTCAGTCATGTTTTCTTGAACGAAAGGGAAGTCATCTCTATACCAGCCTGTTCAGTCAAAGCAAGCAGGGGGTAGCACGCACTTATATCTAATCTAGCAAACGCTCTTAACGCTTAGGGAGCCACATCAACTCCAACAGCCATTCTCTCGCAGTAGAGAGAGTGAAAGTTCAACTGGAAGGTACAAACCAGCCAGAAGGGAGCCTTACTGGTGATAAACGCAGACCTTACAAACTAATGTCTCTACATACCCAACACTTCAAGCAGACTTGCTTTCTCCATCTTCTAATTTAATTTATCATATGTGATTCAAGCCACGGTACGCACATTTCCCACCAACTAAACTAATATCTACAGGAAATGCTAATATTACAAATGCGGAACTCATTTAAAAAATAAGGCCTATACTTTTTATTCAGTGTATAGTCCTTTTGTGAAGCCATAAAACCTTGACGAGTTTCCTCTATTCTCAATAATGAGTTTTTGGTTTCGTTATAGATTTATAAAAACTATGATGGTTGCTACGGTTTTATTTGTCGTTGGCCTCCCTGGTGTTTGAGCACAGAAAGTGAAATATATTTACTGTTGAATCTTTCAGTTATACCATTTTTGTATTTGTAATTATAATACCCGTGTTATCTATCTATTTTTTATAATGTTGCCTTGTTAAATATTTATTTGTTCCTCAATTTTTTTATTGATTTTTTTAAAATTTAGTTTCCCATTCAATATTTATTGTTGCTTGTAGCCTACTGTCCTTAAAACTAGTTATTAAAGTTTATTTTGTCCTAGATGTCTTAAGTTATTCATTGTTGCACTTGCAAAGGAATAATAATTGAGTTTGTACTTTTTTGAAGGACATAATTTAACGTAATATAATTATTATGTCAGTTTTTTTAACTAGCTCAGACCAATTTTTATTACAGAAAAAACATGGAAAATTGGAGGTATCATTTGAAAATAATATAAAATTAATAAATATATACATTGCTTATGTAGAAAGAAACACGTAAAATATTTTGTTTCGTTACAGTCAGTTGTTGTAGACACCCTTATGATTTAAATGGATCAATACCGTACGTAAACTAATTTAAGTTTACAAGAAACTGTTATATAAGACATATCAGTGTTGAAACCCCCAACAAATTACTAGTATCGATACTTGACTAATTATTTATCAGAAGCCGATTATCTACTTAGGACTAATTGGTTCAGATGGGTTGCTGATTAATAATTACATCGATACTAATTAAGTTCTCAAACGTTGGTCTTCAGCTGCTGAAATATAATTGTCACTTCAGTAACAAAAATTTACAAATGATTCAACATACCTAATTTTTCATTGGATGAATAGAAAGGAAAGAAAAGTATTTTTATTTTAAAACAATAATGTAAACAGTGATACTCAAAAAGTGAAAATCGAAGTACTCATTGTAAAAAATTTGAAGATTTATAATTTGATAACATTTGACACAGTTAACCACAAATTCAGCGGTTTCTTTACACTTATTGCCTGTAACTTATTTTGTTTAACAGGTTGTAGAACTGTTAGATGAGTAACCTATTCCAATATGTTAAACATCTAAATTAATTGTAAGGTTCATGCCACGTAATATATCGTTAAAAAACTTAAAATCTTGAGATATTTCCACCTTGCTGTGGAAAGATCTCCCAGTCAACAGATGTTAAAGTAAAACTGGCAGGACGGTAATTGCACATCCGCTTATCCGCTCTCCTCCCGTTGAGTGGAGGGGGTGGAGATGTATCTTGATTAGCTCAACGCTCAACCAGTGAGCAATCAGTATGGCTTCCTTTAACAGGCTGTCAGCTTTCTGATAATCTTATACGGTTTCCACTGGTGATTTCTTTTCTTTTAGCTTATTTCGAAGAATTTTCTTACCATACTTGGATAAAAGTGTGTAAGTTAATTGTTGCTGATACTTTTTCGATCAAATTAAATCAAAGTCATCTTCCTAAAATGTAAGAGTTGTTAAAATGTGCTTATAAATGTAAAATTACAGGTAATTATTTATTTTCTGTTTATACAGTATTTAACATGGAAACAAGAGTGACGGTTTCACCGGAGATTAAATATAAAGAGAGACTGTGTTAGTTCTCTACGATGACAGTCAATGTTGTAGTATACTTCAATCGTCGTTGGTATGGAGCATAATCATATTGACCAAGTACTATAAGAGAATATAAAAATATCATATACTCCCTGCAGAAAGAGAAGACTGGCAATTGGTGCCTTGTTTTCTTGATTATTAACTCTGATTATTCATCTTTAGATTTTTTAATTTATTAAACCCATTTATTAATTATCGTGGAATAATAGACACTTTGTATAAGACAGGGAGGAGCTGGAGTAAAACTAAATTGTTTAGATTAAAATTATTAGCGATAGAAAGTTTTTCTGTTAGCTGGATAAGTATAATGTAATGTAAAAGTAATTTGATTATACATAATAGTTGCCAATTAAATTGAATTATTGAAATGGCAATCGTAAACTTGGAACGAGAAACAAAAATTTTTGTTACGATAATATTTCTGCAATGTGTATTATAATATATTTCACAAAAGACATGAGGCTTTATGTGAAATGGGGTAGTAAAGATTAGTTTTTGAGCTTACCTGTACAAAAGTTTTGATATACATATTTATTAAGATGCATTTACAAAAGTGCATGGAAATTTAAGTATTTTTAAAATACAACTACTGAAAAATATAGTAGAAAATAAACTTTTTATTGATTAATAATATTTATTAGGTAGTAATACATTTAATATTAGGAAAAATTCCCGATAAAAACATATACATAACATTTTTAGTAGAATGCATTAATAAAATTATGTAAATTGTAGTATTTCATTCAGTAAAATGGTACCGAAAATGGTAGGACTTACATAATTTATTGATTTAACAAATACTTATTAGTCTGTGTTTACTTTAAAATAATATTATTAATTAATTGTATTAGGACCAATCAAAAATACATTGCCATAGAAACTATTAAACAATTAATTGTGGTCCTTATTTCATATCGAAAATAAATGTCATATTCTGTGATACCATTGCAGTCAGATTCTGATTCATCTATACAATGTAATGTGGTTTTTGAAAGAATTGTTCACAGAACTCTGGTCTGGCTGGTTTGATATAAGGATGTAAATCTCTCACGTCCTGTACTTTACCAACTTTAAGTGGGATCGATGGAGGTAAGTTGAAAGTTAGTTCCTGAGGAAAACTGTTCAGTTAAAGTGCCACTAGTGCAGTATTGTTGAATCCGAAATATACGACCTTATTTGTTGGAGTCCTTAAGAAAAGAGTGAAAATTCTGTCGACCCGTAAAATATATGATGAATTAATCACAATTAAGCGAATTCCCAATTAATTCAATTCAAAACTGTACCAATTAATTGTTCAAGATCTTGTAAATAACTTTCTCAGATCCCATAATTTATGGATTACAGCTGCTATAGTAATTTTGATTCAGACTATCAACATATATATGATAGTGACAGACATGTATAAGGTTAGGAAGTAAAATTTACAAGATAATGGGAGCTTCTAACTCCTCGAGAATTACCAGACCTATGACATCGTATACTGTCGTAGATATACTAACAGACTTGCACCTTACAAATTTGTACCTTATTAAACGTATTTCAAACAACAAACAATAAATAAACATATTCATTACAAACATGGTAAATCCTCGAGGTATGCTTCATTGGATTCAGGTGGCAAATTCTGGCGATAAATTTAATATAGAATTAAAATAAATATAGAGAGTTTTCAAGGATTTCTGATAGAGATTGATTGTCCATCCTTCCACTGTATGGGACTGGCTGACCATCTTAATTGTGTCGTCCTCATAGCCTTTCCTACACTGTTCAGTTTCTTTGTGATATTAAATATAATATTTATTTGTAGAAAAATTGTTGTAGGTCATTTCCAAAAATTTTCAATGGACGACAATAAAATCATAGGTCCGAACAAAAGTAATAAGTACAAAATACTACAGTACTCAGTATTGAAGAGATCAAAATTGGGAGAGCAAATTTAATGATAAATAAATAGAATTACAGCATTACTAGTAAGTGAAAGTTATTCTAGTTGTTGGCATTACAGTTTTTACATTTTCGTTTAAAATAACAATTAAAGGACAAAACCAATATAACGGTGCTAAAGCGTACATACAATTCAACAAGGGAACGTCATCATCTGCATTATTATGACTCATGATGAAATGTTATATTAATATACTTGTTTTATTTCTAAATGTTTTTATTCTGCTATTTCCTCGTTGCCATCAATGGTTTACCCATAAGACAAAGTATAAAATTGTATTTTTTAATTTAAATTTTTATCTTCTGACACTAAAATTAATAAAGACCTTCCATAGACCTGGCTGGGGAAGAGGAAACTATACAAAGTTTAACCAGGAGGTGAAGTCCTCTTGGGAACTTATTAGTGACTTATTTCCCTTTAATGGTGACCTTTTTTAAAGTTAAATTTTCATTCAGAGTTATTGCACGGAACGACAGACAGAAAGACACAATGTTGAGAAGGATAAGTTTTTTCCTTAATAAAGAATACATCATAAAATGTTAAAATATAAAAATAATGTTGTTAAATATCAGTTTTAGAAGGAGCAATCTCATCAACTACTCAATGATATAACTTCTGCAATAATAACAGCAGTAATAGTTAAATACGAGTATGATGCATACCCACGAGCATGATAAATAGTGCATGCGGTACATAGTAATTTCTTTATACTCATTTTAATGAGACTATTTAATGAAATATCGATTTATAGTGCCGCATAAATGTTCTTGTTTGTCTCATGTATTTCTAAACATAAAGAACGTGACAGGTGGGAAACTCTCAGTGAAGAGTTATGGAGGTTGTATTAGTTCAGCTATAATACAAGAGTTTCCGTCCCTGAGCAATGTTATTGTTTTCATTGTTGACGTTAACAACACCTAAATCACTAAACCCCTTCACGAGACACCTTTGTGTAAACAAGGGTCTGCCACATTTTTTCCTTTTACATGCTTGGATCCTTTATTTCCTTTATATACAATGTGTCCATAAGTATAAAATGAATAAAAAATATTGAATTTAAGGTCTTTGTATATGTAAAAACATACTAATAATATTGGGATACAAATAATTATAGAATCACACATACAAGTAATCATATATTTTTAAATATTATATATTACAAAAGTTTAAGTATAAAAGTCTTGGAAGATATATTAGAGCAATAGTAAAAGAAACGGTATCAAACTGTGACATGATGTACGACCTCGCCTTTGGAGGACATTTAATCAAATGAATTGCAAAAAGAATTGAAGATCGCGCGGCTTTATTCCACAAACACAGCTAATGATACCGGTATAGAATAACGAGCGGTTGTGTGGTGTTGCGGTAATTTACTTGAAACATTATTACCTTAGAAAGTCACTTCTCCTGGATATTTATTGTTAGTTGATTGATAGTTTTAAATCAACACATTACAGTTTTACAAACAAAAATACTTTACAGTGCATTAGACACTGAACACTTCTCCTCCTAATAATGATAATAATCAAAATATTCCTGAAAATGATGAAAACAAAGCATATGTTGTCGACATAATAATAAAAAACATTTGCTCACCAGAAGTCATGCAAAATATGATATTGCATTTCAGATTTCTTTCAGCTTTTTGTTTTGTGTTATAAGATTTACTCTGGTATTTAATAAATAACTATTAATAAACACTATGAAATGCTAATTTTTAAATGTTATATAGTACAATGTAATGTTATGTATTTTTGCGAAGTTATCTAAAGCAATGAAAAAAAATTGGTGTTTACCTCTTTTTCACACATACCACAAAACTTTTTTGATTTTAAATTACGATTCTATCATTGTTTACTTTTAAAAATACTAATAATTTTATTACAATATTACTTAATAAATGTAGTTTCTGCTTACGGCTCTCACAGATATGGCATTAATCCAAATATTAATGTATTTTTGACAATGCCAAAACTGCAAAGTACGTTTAATAAATCTACGATAGGAAGAGTGAGTATAATCTATTCGTTATCTAGTTAGCAATATTTTTGTGAATGAACTCAAGCCAACACGCCAGAATTTGGATATTTCACAGCTAGACCAGCAATTCTGATACATAAAACCGTGTTTCCTGTGCAAGACCTTAAAGACTGATTTGTAAAGAACGTTCTAGAAACATATATGGAGAGCTCAGGTAAATGTATTGGAAATGCTAACGGTTTAATGCATATAAAGTGACGCTTGCGATGCAGTAAATACAAGCTGTTCCGGGAAGTGCTGCGCTTAAAACATATACAGTTTATAACTTCTCCGGCGCCCTATTCCTGTAAGAGGTATTACACTAATTGCATATTGCAAAATAGTAACCGACAGGCTTAAGCAAAATGGTGGAAATAATGTAGAGTCATTAAATTGAAGGTGCTTTAACAGCAGATAATTCATTAATATTCGATAAGTGCGAGTTCAGAATGAGTTAACATTGTATAAAATAATAAAATATAAGATTTAGATTACTAGAGATGTAAGTACAAGGTTTACTTAATTCTTCTTTTTAATCTATTTGACTCTATTTGTCCTACTTTTCTCTCTTTACAGCAAAGCAAAAATGTGTTTGTTTTAGTTTTAATATTGAATGATACAAAGAGAGAAACACAGGAGTGATGGGGATAGTGGAAAATGGTAAAGGATGTACTGATTTGATTAAAAGGTATACGGAACAACATGTAGAAGAGAATCAATACACAAGCTTGATCGAAAACTATACAGTCTACCGTATTTTCACAGTCTTCTGTTTGTTTCACTCAAACCACAACAAGAAAATTAAAGCCAATTCTCTGATAGGCTAATACAGCCAAACGTCAGGAGTCTCCCTCGTGATTAAGAGTTATGAGGAGACTCCAAGTATTATTGTTCGGAGGCTTAGTATGTCTCTTAGTAAAAAATAAATAATATAATCTTTATAATATATAGTATATGTATTATATATAATAGTATATATATATATAATATATATATATAGTATATATATATATATACTTTATAACGAGAATAACTAAACATCATCTTTGTTTTTAGAAAGTAGTTGTTTTTATGTTTCAAATGACACTACATTGCTGTTATATGAATTTGGATTCTTTCATAATGAAATAAATTAAAAAAAGTATGTGACTTTTAATTTTGTTGAGTAGCAATGAAGAAATACTATTATATTATTTATTGTTCGAGGGTTGTAATCTATTCTATAGTCCTTTGTCAGTGAGTTTGGTTACTAGAATTTTATATATATATATATATAATATGATATATATATATAATATATATTATATATATTTCCTAGAATATTATATATATATTATAGTACATAAAGTTTGAGAAGGAAAATATTTAGATTTTATTTTTAATATGTAGACCTAAGTACTGATACGGTCACCGTCTTAACATCAAAGAAAAAAAATTGTTAATTATTAACGAAAACTTATATAAAAACCATTACTAGATCTAATAATAATAAAAAATGTTATAAATAGATAAAATATTTTAAATAATGTATTCGTTACTTATCACTAATGTATACTTCGTTACAATAATTGCTGTAATGTCTTATAGTATTATTGTCCCACTGTTGTTTTTGATTTCCGTTATTGTTAAAAGAACCTTTCTAGAATTGATATATGTTATACAGTTTTTTTGTTTCCTCTGCGTTTACTTTTGTTCCGTTTACAGAGCTTTTTAAAAAACTATTTAAAAACAAATCCAAAAAAATAAATAAAACACACGAATTACAATAAAAAAGCATATGTGTCCACAATGAATATGTTAAAGAATGACAGAATTTAATAGACCTGCCATTAAAAGTTAGTAAACGTCATATAGAACAGCTATACTCTTGTTAACACCTCAGTCACAATGAACATTGAATGAAACAATTATTGTGAGTTTGTTAGCATTATGGGGTGGGGTGGATAAAAATTTCGCGGTCATCGCATGGCAGGTTCCCAAACTGCCGCAACAACCGATAGGCAAAAGGAATCTCGCTCTTTTGCCTCTATTATCGCCTTAGGCCTGATCAAGTTTAACTAAATATTTTGAGTTAAAAGATTTTACCTCTAAATACTCTAATTACTTGATACACCGTTAATTTTAATTTATCACTGAATGACCTCGGAGGGTTGGCCCCACACTTTATAACGAGATAACTAAATTTTCATCTTTGTTTTTTAGAAGTATTTTTTTTGTTTTCAAAATGATACTACTGTTATATGATTTGGAATTTTTCAATAAGAAATAAATTTTTAAAAAAACATATGTACTTTTATTTTGTTGGGTAGAATGAAGAAATATTATTATATTATTTATTGTTCCGAGGTTGAAATCTATTCTATAGTCTTTAACAGTGGTGGTTTCCAGAATTTTATCTCGGGGGTGGGAATAACCATCGGGGAAGTCAGGGTCCTTCCAAGTACAAAGTTGGAACTCGAAAGGGCTAAACACGGACGATTTATATGTTATGCTTAAACAATATATCTAACGCTAATGATAAGTATATAATTGATTAATTATTTGTGTTTTTTAACCGACTTCCATTTACTGCAAGTTTACTCACACCTCGATAATAAAAATGGACCCCTAAACCAATGGCTAGAGGTTTTTATGAATGGGTTTTTACTTTGGATTACCTTTATGTACAACAACTACAGTGTTAAGATGATATAGAGTGTGGATGATAGTACAGTCTCCTGTTTTTATTATTTCACTTGATAACCATATAAACCTCCTTAGTATTTCAATGATTGGTGGTTCGAATTTCATGGAAATTACTTTTCGGTGTCGATTTTCATAAAATTATAGACGGGTTTTAAAACTTTCGTATATTTTAATAACTACCATTTCTTGGCATCATATTTTATTTTCCTCCGTTTTCCTGAATACAACAGAAAACAATTGTATACATTTTGACTGATGTTATTGACTCTAATATGTACATTATGAAAAAACAGATTATAGTTTCTTTTACTTTAACGATTGTCGTATCTGCTATAAAACCACAGCAAAATAATCGTTGTATGGGAATTGCAAAAAAATGGTCTTTCTTTTAAACTATTCCTTAACATTTCTAGTGGATGCAAATAATCTTTTACTCTTATTTGAATATGTTATAGTAAAATACCTACATCTTTTTTTGGACAACATGTTTCTGATTAACAAAGCTTTCTAAACCTATATCCATTGCTTAGTTTTAGCTAGCGTTCAATGCCCTGACTTTTTATTAATATATCACATTTAACTTTGCAATTTAATATTTATACCTTGTTTTTTAATTCTTTACCTATGTATAACCTTTTAAACTATCACCTACTCAGAAATAAATTCCTGAGTATACCCCTGACTAGAAATATGCGGCTGGGAACAATCCTCCTAAATCCACAGCTGTTCCGTGCCAAGGTACATTAATCGGCTAAACTCCGAGATCCCTTCAAACACTGCTTTTTCTGCATTCTAGCAATCAATGTTTGACGTTTCTTGGCCTGTTCTTCTCGAGATTGGTTTGGAAATTGTATATTGTTATAGTGTTACAAAGATATATACTTTTTTCAGCAGGTTAAGAAAGATGAACAGGTTAAGTAAAATTGTGAATCAAATCTCTTAGTTCAGGTTCTTGCGTAGGAGCAATTCTGGTTCTAAATAAATTATATATTTTCGAACCCTTTAAGGTATATATATAATATATATTAGCAGTTAAACCACGTTTGTTTGCTTGGTGGCGGTTTCGTGTGTGGAATGATGTTCAATGTGAAATGATATCTTGCATGAAATATGAAATTACATTTTAATTAATTAAGTATCAACTTTTGTTAGCAAATTTAGTCATTTAAAGTAGGTCAGGGATATGGGCCGGCCATGCATAAGACGACGGCTGTAAGTAGTAATTAATTCAATGTACAATTAATGACAGATCCTTTTCATAATAGCTCAAGCGGGGAGCCAAAAGGCGAATTTGCAATGTATAAGCAGGACAAAATTTGGTTTTTAGTTTTGATTGTATTTTTATAAGAATTCTTTTTCGATGCGAGTTTTTAAGTGTTGGTCGAAAATGAGGAGGGGTCTCGATAAGGAGTTAAAATTATGAAACTCATATTTCCTAGCTTTAAAAATACATACATAGAACGAACGTTACAGTATTAAACTGAATTTTTAGTCTATTGATTTATGGTCAAGTTTTTTTTCCTTACCATATCACATTTTTTATACGGTCGTTTTTTAAGTATATTAGAAGGAACGAAATATATACAAAGTTGGAGTTACGCCTACACCGCGTGTCGGTGTGATTGACAAGGCTTCTCTGACGTATGAGTGTACAGATGTTCAAGTCTCTGTAGTTCATTAACATGCGTTTTCATATCAAGTGTCTTTATATAATAAACCCACTTTTGTTGAGCTACGGAGGGTACTACAATGTAATGTCTTACGCTGAAATTCAAATCTTCTGAAACGGCCTGACATATGACTTCATCCACTCAATTATTTTCTCTTTGTCTACGAAATAAACGTATTAACTCAAACAACGTCACCAAAAGCTGGTTGTAGCATGTTTTGAGGTATTTGGGACTGGCGTTTGTGTTATATATGTCACTGTTGAAATTTGACATGAGTGTGCTAAAGTTTTATTTCCATATTTATTTTATTTTGCTGTTTTATCGGTTGAACCCCACGGTGAAACCAATAAGACCATTATAAAAATGTATTTAGCTCACGCTCAGACCAAAGGGCCATGGACTGGACATTGTAATAATAAGAGATGCCTGCGTTGATAAAATAAAGCCCCACGCAAAATTTCAGAGTCTGCGCACGTTTGTTATATTGAGTTTAAAACAGATAAACATGGAAAAAGTTAAATGAAACGTTTACTTTTGTTAAGAGGGTGAAGTTAGGATTATAAAGTCTCTCTTCCACTTAACCTTAAAATATAAATACAAATACAATGTTTTCCAGCAAATGGAGTGATAGGATTTGGTTTAACGCTCAGCCAACTATAAATATTCGCACGTGAGCCGAGCCTCGGTTCCGAAAGAGATCCAGAATCGTAGCAATTTGTTGTATAGTTAATTCTAAGGATCAATCGCTGATTTTTTTAAACTGTAACGTAGACATTTCGGCCATTTTGGCCCTAAAATATTAAACGAAAAAACCCGTCTATATGTGTGCTTTATTGAAGTTTAACCTGATATTCCGATTGTTAAAATTAACAAATCAACACTTTGTTTATCAGTTTGTAAATTTTTAATTTAAAGTTTTTAGATTTAGATTAACGTTAATGTTATGTTATGTTCAATTGTTATTCCAACTATAGGTTGTATAAGCGTGCGATTTCCGATTGTGATTTCTGTGATTTAAGGTAAACAACCTTTGAAGTATATCCAATTGTCTTGAAGCGGGATTGTTCCAGCCGAAGGGACGAGCTTGGGTTATATATTGATTGTTTATATATACAATAGAAAAAACAGTTTTATTTGATGACAAAAAACTGCTCTTGTCTAAAGTCAAACCGAGCTTAGTAGAGATTAAATCTTTACC
>NW_025785322.1:0-20308 GCF_021130785.1 Homalodisca vitripennis
TGTATTTGTTCTTTAAACAATACGGACACGCCATTTATATTTTAATACGCTAAGCAATATATTAAAGGTCAATCGGTGACAATCAACTCAAATTTTCATGAGTCATTGGTTTCCAATAACTTATTAAAATGCATCTTTGCAATATTCAAGATAAACGGTTTTCCTGGAATACATCAATCGAACATTGACAAGATTTTAGCTATTATCAGTTTGACAAAATAATATATTTTTCCTAGAACAAGGTGGATTGTACCAGACTACTTGTTGTGAAACGGGCATCGCTTACGAAAGAATGAATGGTATCCCATGGAGGATACGTACCATCATGGAACTTAATTTGCTATGAAAAACTTAAATTTCATGCAAATTTAAAGTCGAAATCTTAATTCGTTTTCAAGACATTCTGCAGACCAGGGAGAAGAGAAATTTCTCTTTTATCATGTGATAAATTTCGCAGATGTTAAGCCAATTTCTTGTCTTTTTTTGTGGATACTATTGGAAATTCAGCATTAGTGCACATATAGCTTTTCACTTTTGAGCACTTCTAAAAAAAAACTGGAGAAGCGCGATGAAGATTTCTGATTTGTTTTGTTAAAACATATTATTAAAAACAGTATTCTTCATTCGTTCTCCTGCCGCTGGTAATCGGTTAGGCCATCATTAAATGTATGGGATTAATATTTAATAGCAGATAAAAGCCAATTTACTGCTTTTTTTAGAATATAGTAAATTTTATATAAACTTTAAATATATATTTGGAAGATTTTATGTGGATTTTTATTTTAAAAGTAACTAGATTGACCAATTTCACAGTAAAGATTGTCAGAATACGACCTTGTGCAACATTTTTCTTTTCTATTGTGACTATTGGGATATAGAGAAATAATAAGTATAAATAATTTATTCAAACTCTATTTTGTGAATTTGAAATATTTATGAATGTTTAATTATTTTATTTTGCTTTAAGTCACGGATTTTGCAATTCCTTTAAAGGATAAATTAATTGTTTTATTTTAGATTCTAATATATATACAGCCGCATGTGTAACTCACTCACGTATACAAATTCTAAGGTACTTCTAGAAGTGCTGGAAACTTGAAATTTAACACGCAGGTACCTTTTGCCGTATAACCAAGAGGAAAAGTCTGAAAACCGGGAATTTTTAATTTTAAACCCCTCAAAAAAATTCGAGAAAAAAAACGCGCATTCCTTTACCCTTGCAGGCCTTTTTTGTAAGCCCGATAGCGGACGAACCGTTGGAGCTAGCTCAGATCTGACGAAAAATCGTTAGTCAGGAATGAAGTTAACTACAAAAAAGGTCCAGTGACTTTTTGCTCTATCTTCCATGGTTAAGCGATAAAATGCTCGAATATTTGACATTCCAGAGATTTTTTCGCTAAAATAATGTTTCGAGTCCGATAGCGGCCGAACAGTTCGTCGTAGCTCAAATCTGATTGACCCATCAAATTAGCAAATTGTGCGATCTACAGAAAAGTTCCAGTGACATTTTGCTCTACCTCCAGTGGTTTGGCCTAAAAACGTGATTATGTACAATTTGTTTTTAATTTTTTACGTGGAAATTTAGAGTTTGGGGTTTATATTTCGGAAGTCAACAAAAAAAAAAAGGTTGGGTTTAAGAAATAAAGTGATCTACAAAAAGTTCCATTAACTTTTCACTCTATCTCTATTGGTTTGGCCGCAAAACGCGATTAGGTGAAAATATTTGGAAATTTTCGCCTAAAAATTTACCTTCCGGGCTTGATAGCGGCTAAACGGTTGGTCGTAGCTCAAAACACGTATTTTAATAAGTTTTAGTAGATGACGTGTTCTACAAAAAAATACTAGTAACTTTTGCCCTATCCTAAATGGTCTGGCCAAAAAACCTATTTAAATGGAAATATTTTATAATTTTTACGTGAGAATTTTGTTTCTGGAGGTGGGTAGCAGCCGAACCATTGGTCATAACTTAAATCCTAAATTTTCAACGACTAGAAACTCTAGAGATCTAAAACAAAGGTTAGGTAGCTTTTTGTCATATATCCTTACGTAAGCCCTAAAATCTCTCTTAATCGGAAATCATTGTCTTGAATTAGCAATTTCATGGAGTTATAGGAAATAATGATGCGACTATAATTTTGTTCAATCCATTCTAGTTTCCGGATTTAAATTGTATCACTACTTTAACGAGTGACTTGTAACCCCACATCGTCAATTGGCTGACCGTTAGCCGAAGGCGTCAATAATAATAAGTGACAGAGTACGTTATTAATTAATTTTAATGAAATAGTGATTCTATTGTCAACACTCTGGTACTAAAATTCTATTAATTTTCTTTAAGTAATATATAAAACCCCAGACCAACGTTTTATTTCATAAAAATTACTATAGCAAATATTCGTTGTAGGCACAGACACACATTTCCGCAGAAAAAGTAACTTTCGCGTACTTATAACCCCTCAATAACATAAAACGCCCCCCTCTCACGGGTATTTCCTGGTAGATGAACTCCTGAATTAAGTTAAACCCCTTCTGATCAACTTAATAATCTATTAATACAAAATAATGCGGATGCATATAAAAAGGTCTAATGTGACTTTTTGCCCTATCTCCCATCGTTTTTGGGACTAATAAATTGTTAATATTTTGTATTCTAACCATTTTGTTATTGGAGACGATAGCGGTTGACTCCGATTGTGCTAGCTTAAATTCTCAAAACATTTATAAATAGCTATTGATAGGATCTACAAAAATTATCGGTACCGTAGCCTTTTGGTGTATATCTTTCCGTAAGCTTTTTATACGCTCTCAAATGGCAAAATCTTTTTTGTGAATTGGCAATTTTAGGGATTTTTTTTTATTTTTTCCTTTACCGACTAAACATTGTGGCAATTCATGACAGTTTCCATAAAAAAGATTTAGTATTGTATTACCAAGTAAACGACTTACTAGTATATATGGCGTCTACTAAGAGTAACACTGCGAATTGACTCAGCGTTAGCTAAGGTCAATAGTAATTAGTGGACAGAGTGGAATTTATTATTTATGCTCATAAACCCACAACACCCTCCAAAGGAGGCCAACGTGTGTCTTAACCCTCGGTAATGATTCCCCTCACTGGAATTTCCTAGTATGACCAGATAATATCCTGAGTAAATTTATCTCCCTGATGTTCTTAACCCCCCGGTTAGACATTAAACACCCCCCCCCCCGTAATATTCCTTGCATGACTAAAATAAACCCTCCTGAGCAGATTAAACCCCTAAACAACTTGAAAAATTACTGACTTATATTGGGTGGATTTTTATAAATGTTTACAAATAAACAACGTCACAAAAGCTGACCAGGTGCAGACTTTTTCTTGCAAAGCTCTGTGCCGGCTAAACCAAAGGTCCTGTGACATCAAATCCAACGGCAAAGAATGGAAACTGACAAAATTAATTTCGAAACAGAAAAGGTCCGTTTAATTTTTAGTCGTAACTCCAACGGTTAAGCCACAAAACGCCCTCAAACTCAGTAACTACTGGTTAAAATTAAACAACTCAACTTACACACTCTCGGTTGGTGAACCTACTCTCGGACCTTTAGTTCTATCTCTCCCAAACTCTTGTGTCTCCTAAATTTGCTAACACGTCAATTAATTTTTCACTGACATCCATTGTTTACTTTTTCATATACCCAACAACACGCCAATTTGGCTGAGTCGTTAGCGAAGCATTACCAACCACGTACGATTCTCTGAATCGGAATGGCAGCAGGGAACATGAAATCCTCATGTCCGAAATTTAACCAATCACCAAATCTATCTAATCCTCGAATTTTTATGCACTCACGTTTGGGGGCCTTGGGGGCGTAATTTTTCCACGTGTAATTGTTAGATCATCCCGGGCTCCATATCAGCCTAAACCGTTGATCGTAGCCCCAAAATAGATGTAGTACTGGAATTAGTAAATTTACGTGATCCTACAAAAAGACTTCAGTTAACTTATTTTGCCCTTATATTATCAATGGTTTTGTGCTGCAAAAACTCGTTTATATTCAGAATATTTTTGTAATTTGTTTCGTGAGCTTTTCTGTTTTTTTTGGAGAGACGGTAGCGGGTTGAACCATTGGTTAGTAACTTAAAAACTAAATTTTTGTATAACTAGACAATGATACTAGATCTACAAAAATGGGTCAAGCCCTTTTTTCCGTGTATACTTGCATATGCCCGATAAACGCTCATCAATTGGTAAAAGTGTTTTGTCGTGATATTGGATATTTTAGGTGGTTTTAAGATCTATGTGACCACAATTTGTAGAAATTGCTCTCAGATTTTGTGGGGATTATTTGGGTCAATAAATATTCCCCTCCAAGTAAAAAATAAAACGTATTCTAGATAGAACCACCCCCGACAACACTAACTCCCCTCTCTGGGAATTATTCCTGAGGTATAAATGAAAAGCCCCTGATCAACTTAATAATCTGATAAAGACCAAAAAATGCGCTGCAAATTCATTCCCAGTTCCAGATTGAGTTTTTAATTGCTATGTGAACGAATAGACTAGTATAACCGTTTTTTTATTATTTATTAATGTATTAGCCCACATCGCGAAAATTGTATGAGCGTTTACGCGAAGCGACAAAAGTTATATATAGGTCAGAGTGAAAATTTTAATTATGTTCACAGAACACACCACTAACAAAGATGCCCACGTGTGTACATTAAGTCTACCCCGGTAACATGAAACCCCCCACCCGCGGCATTTTCTGGTATGACAGATAAAGCTCTTGAGTTAATTAAACCCCCTGATATGTCTTAACCCCCGGTAACATTAATACCTCCCCCCCAGGGTAATTTCCTGGCATGGACTAAATAAATTCCTGATGAAAATTGTAACCCCCATAAATAAGTTAAAAAAAGATACTAACTTAGTGGAATGTTTTTTTATTATATTTACACTCCAACAATTCACACTTAGCTGCCACCGGGCAGACTTTTTTCTTTTTCTCTCCCAAGCTATTTCCTCTGAGTTTAATCTGTACACTTTTCACACGCCTTGGCAAGGCTTTTCATTTGAAGCCCCCCCCCGCCCTTCTAAAAAGTAAAAAAAAATTATTTTCCCCCCCGTTTTTTTTTTAAAAATTGGGTTTGGCCGCAACAAAAAAAACGCGAATTATATCTACATTTTTTTTTTAATTTTTACTTAAAATTTAACTTCCGGGCTTTAATGGTGGGTAAACCGTTTGTTGTAAGCTCAAAAAAAATTTTTATTATAGCCTACGATATAAGAAATTAGTTTATCTACAAAATAATATTTAGTAACATTTTGCTTCTATCCTCAATTGGTTTGACCGAAAAACTATATCTCTATCTTGTCTATATCTTATTAACTTTTTCTCTATATCTTTTATGTATTTAAACCCTCGGTAACATTTACCCCCCCAATCCCGAAATTTTCCCTAGGTAATAAATCTCTTGAGTAAAATTAAAAGCCCCTGATGTCTTAACCCCCCGGTAACATTAACTCCCCCATAAGGGCGTTTTTTCGTGGGATAAATAGTTGAACTCCTGAAGGCCAAATTATACTCCCTTAACATTTTAAAAATTCTAAACTTTAGAATCTGTTTTTAATTATCATTACACTAAACAATTTCACAATAGCTGACCAGCTAAAAAAAAACAAATTTCTTTTTCCTTTACATGCTCGTATATTGGCTTAAACCCTAAACTCGGAAGCTAAAATCCAAGGTCAGATATTAAAAAGATAAAATTAAATTTCCGACAAGAAAGGTTCCAGTCACCTTTTTCTTGTATCTGTAATGGTTAAGCTACAAAACGCCCCCCCCCTCATAGTCCAAAGTTTGGTTGAATCCGGAATGAATCAATAAAATAGATCTACTTTAAACTTCTAGATCCCCTAATCTAATGATCGGACTTAAAAACCTGTCTCCGAATTCCGCTTATCCCCGCATTTAGGCCAACTCCCTAATTTAGGGGCCTGGGGGTTGTAGCCCCCAGCGAGGCCGTAAGGCGAGTATATGATATAATAATCGAAACTTTATTTTCGTTTTTTATATACACGTAATGTGAACAGTATTTACGAGTAATTTATAAACATAGATTATTAATAGGTGTGAGAAAATTTAATGAATTCAATAAAAAGTGCCTTTATTAAAGAGCCAAATTTACGTCTATTAAGACCTGATGTGAAAGGTTTTATTTAAAAGAACTTGTATTCCTTATTACTGAAACTGTTTTTTTTTTTTTTTAAAAATTATAAACTGAAACTGTGTTAAATGGACTATCTTGAATTATGGTTAGCTCGAAACGGTTTTTGCCACTAAATTTGGTATCGTTATTTAAAATAGGTTATCTAATAGGTTATATGTAGGTATCATTATCCACATTTCCAGGTTTGAATAAATAGAATACCACTATAAGTCAAAAATGTGGATGCCATTCATTTCGTTAGTAAGACTAAATTTAGGACAGTTTTTTCCCTGCCACTGGTAATTTTTCCATTGAGATTTGTAACGGTCCTCAATTACATCTATTAGAACAGAGCTAAATTATTATTGAAACACAATGCTCTGGCTTTAATTAGTTATATTAATAACTATATATCCACAGTAAATGTGTTTCGTATTGCGGTAACGAAGGTTCAATTGAAGCTGTGGTTAGCCGACCGGAAGCACACGGGTCCAAAGCTAACTCCCTCCATCCGTGAATAGCATAACCTTTTGATATGCTGCCACGTGAAAAAATATGCTCTCAATGCACTGTAATTGGAATATGTTGTACAGATTGAATGTTTTCTGTGGTAAGTTTATTTTTATTTCACATGACAAAATCACTTCCATCTAGATATATAAGCGCAGAACTAGTAAGTAAGACTATTTATTCATGAATGATTTTTATGCAATATAAACTGTTGTGTTTTATAAAAAAATCAGTTCAGTATTATGGAGTGCGTTATGATGTTTTAGGCACAATCTCTAAGCACGGTGGAGTACCGAGCTTTCTACACGATTGTGTACCTGATGAAAAAATGAGAATACCTCTTCACCTAGATCATAGTATATTTTGTAATAAAAAAATTTTGTAGTCCTCTGATGACCAAACTATACAAAGAGTTAATTTTGAGCTTTTTGGTTGCCGAATTCATTTGGATCTCTTTCAGACGAACAACACTCCAGATTCCAGGGGAGAAATCTGCGACAGCGTCAGTTTTCAGAAGCTGCGCTAAGAAAAGGTGAAACTACATTCACATATCATAGAATACTTGCTGACTTATGAATACAATAAGCTTTATGTTAGATACAAAACCTGATATTAACATGTGGTTAAGACTGCTCTAGTAGATCGACTGTTAAATATCTTAAATAATTAAAAGAAATTAAATTAAAACATAGGTATTCCAAAATTTCCTTGAGTGATATTTTTTAAAAGTGTTTAGAGTGTGTTCTCGTTTCCAAAGAGAATATTAAAATTGATTGTTTATTAGAAATCCTATGTCCGTCTAGGCCCTCTCAAAGTTTTTATTAACCTTCGTTTAGACGAAGTCAACTTTTTAATTCTTTTCCAAAGAAAGCGTTATTTTTATGTAAGAACTGTAACTTTTATCATATAAAGTGCTACTCTAATGAGCTGTTACGAGAAACTAAAACTAGCTTTTTGACCGAAAGCTTTATTTAATGAGAATAATATGTTTTAAGAGAACATAAATGTTTAAAAATTATAAAGTTGCCGAAGGTAATTAATACATTTAACTTTTTTATCCGTTTGATTTACATCGCTTCAATTACATGTCAGGTTACTAAAAATTATGATTATATACATTATAGCAAATGAAAGACAATTTTGTCTAGTTATTTAGTAATTTTTTACGTTAAGTAAGCTATAAATAATAATATACTAAAATATATGTACTGTGCAAATTAAAAGTGTTCATTCTAAAAATTATAATTATATCTGATACAAGCATTTTAGTTTTAAAGATAGAAAACCTAATTAAAGTAGTCATTAACTACAAAAAGCATAATAAGATTAGTTATGAATTCCCATTTCTGTAGTTGATTTTACGATTGATAGTTCGTATCGTGTGCTTTTACAGTATATGAATAATTTTAAACCCATTTTTCAGAACGTGATCTATAAACATGAACATACTAATGACATATTTCACTGGAAATTATAGTTACGTGTTTTTTCCATTCATAAAGCCTTCTAACTCCTATACTATGTATAGAGATGAAAGTTAAAACGGATATTGTGGTCAATATTTACAGATGAGTTTGCTTCCAAACCGAGCCAATCATAGGAAGAAGTGACAACAAATCAGACGTAAAGAATTTCAATCGACAGAGTAAATATTATCCCACTTGTTACTCAATCACACATATCATGTTTGTTTACTTGAGCGCTACCAGGTTGACTTATTATTTTGTTTACTTTTAGTGGGACATTTTCTATGGGCTATTATAACTTGGATTGACTCAAAATTTAAATGGTTTGGAAGGATGAGTATATAATTAGAATCTGAAGGCCCGTTTAATATTACTATAAGCTGCAAGTTAAATTAATCCTTGTTTACACCAAGTTTACGTGTAAATTAAAGTGGCAGGTTTAAAATTATGTTCGTATTTAACTGAAACACCAAAAGGCAGGAAGTGTGCGGCCGCAGCATCAGTGCCTGTTTTAAGTCACTCAATAATTTTTAAATAACATAAATAACAGAAAGAACATGTTTAACTTGCATTTGCTTTAATTGCCTTCCTTACATATACACAATTATTGGAGATATTCCATATAGAAGTATATGATTATTAAACATCCAAACAACTTTGTATTTATTCAGGCTTTATTGGTTTCTCAGAAAAATTCAAATGAAATATTTGCACTTCGAAATATGAAATATTCTTAACTAAACACCTTACAAGATCAAACTAAAAAGCGTTACAGTATACGTATCTAGAAATTGCTAAGGAGTTAAGGAGGATTGAGAGAGAGCTGGAGAGGAGGTGGGACAAAGATAACTATTTCCCGGTAATCAAAACGAAGAAGGGAAAAGGTCAGCCAGTTGGCTATGTTCTTGTAGAAACATTAAAATACAGAAACGACCATGCTCTTGTGACCTAGCCGACCAAGTGTACGATACTGTGAATATACGCAAACTTAAACAGAGTTGTCTTCCGTTGAGGCATAGTGTGGTTTGCTTTTCAAATTTTTTTTTTTTTTTTTTTGCTTGACTAAATTGCAGGCCAGTTGTAAGGGCAACATTGCATCACGCATAGTCTCTCGCCAGTTGTAGGCGCATCGGTACTATCTTGACTTCTATCTGGGTGGTTAATTCGAATTTATGTAATGAGTGAGGATGTCCTTTATATCAGAGTTAGTTATCGTGGAGTTATATACATTAAACATGTGTAGCTAAGAATATTGGACCAAACCCACCAAAGAATAGAATACTTTGTCATTCGATAAATCTGGTTTCTCATGTCAAAATAAAATAGCTAAAGGATGGTTCGATACATACATAATGGCCTTACTTGATCCTGGACTAGCATTTGAAAAAGTTCAAGGTTTTGGAATACAGAAAAGTGTAAATCAAACTAACGAACAAATGTAGACATTACAGTTTATACATATTCTAAAAATTGGGACGAATTATTGGACTTCCAGTTCAACACTATTTATTCAACAATCTGCCACTTATAAGCTACAATTTGGCACAATATGTGGTGATAGTTAACTAATGCATTTACTGTAATAACGTTTAATATTTCAATTGCATCCATGCTTGACTGTATGGTCTTTTGCAAAATTGCCAGACCTTAAGTCACATATTTATTTTCATTTTTCTCTTTTTAAAGCATCTCTAAAAAGGAATAATTATTGACTGTCCTACTTTATTTTCATTGACTTATCCTACAATACTATAACAGTACATTAAAACAGCTAGTTTAAATTCCAACAAACACAGTTAATGAAAATATTCATTTTTCAAATGTTTACAGTTTTAGCGTTTCTTCAAAATTTTAACGTGTACCTTAACGTGTAGCCCTTTTTTTAAATTAGTTTTTTTCTTCAAAACAATAATAGGTTAAATGCTAGAGTAGAAGAGTCTGATAAAAATACTAACAGTGTATATTTTGTCAGTTGAACAAACCTAAGTAGAGTTTTCCAAGGGAATTACTTAAATACTGCTCAACCAAATTTACTGACTTTATTATTATATTTCCACTATTAAATTTTAAGGCAGCTATTAGACTTGATTATAAAGGAAAAATTAAAATTATAAAATTCGTAGAACAAGGATATTGCAACACATACAACCGGCCTGAAAAACATTTACCAATTTTATTTTGCAAATTACAACGATCCAGAATATAAAAAGAAGATAACGATCAATATTAGACGAATAAAATTAATAATATGGTAAATACTCTAATAAAAAGTACCAAAAAAGGGATGTTGAGGGTTACAATATTGTTTACTGAAGGGATAAAAATATGAACACAGCACCTGGCGCGTAGAGTAAGGCTTGTCAAACTTATTCAAGCAATAATGTTACTCCTTAATTATCACAATTATAATGATTTAATTTCAGGCAGAGGTCAATAATAATGAATGGTTTTATTGAGTTTAGCCTATTATGAGATTAATAGAGTGTATACCTAATTTATATGTGTGATAACAATACGAATCGAACCCTGGTTCTTCGCTGTATACAAACCAGAATAAATGGTTTAATTTTAATAAGCTTTCAATAATATATTACCAAATACCTTTTGGAAATACACAAAAGGTGTGAGATTTCTGACCGTTTTTAGTTAGCCACTACACATATTTCAGAACAATGAACTGTATTATTACAGTATTGCTGAAGATAAGGGACAATGGTAAACGTTCTCACATGACCAACCAAAAGCTGGCTGTAATTACTGATATCTGTATCTGACAATACTTTGGTGGATTGTTTATGTTTTACCGTTTTAACAATAATTATGAACAGCTATATTCGTGCCATAGTTTTATTTTGTCATTCTAGTGTTTAACTAATTTGCTCCAGTGGAGCTAGAGACATTAAGTTAATTTAAAACAATTATCGCTTTTGGGTAGATTTTGTAAACAAAATTAGTCTATTGCAATTTTTTTCATGGTTAGCACATAAGAAAAATGTCTGTATTCGGTAACTTCATCGAACATGACTCCCACAGGCCAAAATTTGTTAAAGTAACTATCTAAAAACTTTGTCTTTCAATTTTATCATAAGTTACTCTAAAAATACCAACTAAACATCATTTTTTTCAGTGAAGTCTTTGAACATCCGCCCATTTTGTACTGGAACAACCTTTTGCAGTCCTGATTGTAGTATTCAGCTCTGCTAGACAAACTCTTTAAATTATTTACATCCTAACATCTGCTTATGTTTTTGTCGAACACCTTGTGAACTCTTTGTTTAAAGGTTATTTTTGACAATGGAAGGATTGTGAAGGAAACAGGATTTTTCCTTCACCTTGTAGACTATCCTCCATTGGATGTGAGGTGACACCAACTACACTAAAAAATCATTTCTTAAATAAAGTATCTAGTTTACAGTGTTTAAACTCTATGTAAGTTGTCTACACAGGACCTACATTGTAAACTTTTTTAAACTAGAACCTATACAATGTTTTTAAATATGAACTTTTTAAGGTCAGATTTGCAGCATTGTGTTCTCCTAATAGAGCACTTTAAATTTTATATGATACTCAAACAATAATTTATTTCAAGATTATCTTGTGACTACTTACCGTCCCCCTAATATGGCAGAAACAGAGTTCTTTCAAAAAGTAGATTTTTAGTTTTTTTCGATCATCAAAATTCTGAAATAAGCTCAATGTTTTATTACCGTCGTCAACTCTACCAAAACTCCATCGATCTGAGTCTTCTCCTAGTATATACCTTCGTATCTTAGTATATACCTTCGAATAAAAAATACTCAATCCTTACCCCTAGATAACCCGATTTTTAAGTAATAATCTCTATGACAATAACATCGAAAAAAATAAGAACCCAGAAACCAAGAATTTATAAAGGGAGGTCATAAGTTTCCAGAACTGAGGATCCCCGGAAGGTTCTAGAAAACGGAATCAGACTGTTATAGGAAACTCCCATTGATCGGAAACTCTCAATGGTCAGGATCTCGCTCCCAATGATCTGGACCTGTGTGTCCAGCAGGTTATGGAAGCAATGAATTTTACAGAAGCAAAAAGTATCTGAATGGTACAAAGCTGAAAACCTAATGACTAAGTATTCCCATAAGCCAAAAATAACTAATACCGAGCTTCAGGCGCCAGGAGCTCCCAGTGAAAAGCGTTTTCATATTAAGTAGTAATTTTTGGGATTTTTAAATATTGAGTTTTGAAACTTGAGTTCTTTGTGGAGTTTATATGTGTCTATGATAACCCAAGTCTAACACACTCAGACAAACGTTTAGGTTTAAATACTAAACTGCGTTTCATATTTTGTTATTTAATATATATATTGATTTCTAAAATTTGTACTAACAATCGCATTGATTTGATTATAATAAAAACAATTTCCAACCAAATACAAATTTCGATAAAAACGAATTTTAAATATAACCATTATTATTATTGTTACACATCTGAAAGCAATGGAGAGATGTACGACCTCAGATAGTCGCCTGGAGCATGTGACAAATCACGATGATTGTTTCACCTAGCCAATCTTTCAGTTCAAATATTGGCAGCCATCTCGACACAGTTATTAACTTTCCTTGAAATTACCTTCTCTTCTACAAACAAATTCTGTACCTCAGAACCTACAGAAATTTTCTTTCTCCATTCAGTATTTAAATTAAAAGTAGAGTCTTGATGAAAGAATGCTTTTATAGTTACAGCATCTTTATCGGAGTTATGAGCTAAAATTGAAATTCCAGGCAAATATAATACAATGGAACAATGATGCAAATTTTTCAATATATTTTAAACAAGGCATTTTGAAATTAAAAGTAGTTGAACATTTAGGAGAAATATATCAAATTTCTATCTTTCAAGTAGTGTCCGTCTGTATACAGGGCATCTTTTTAAATAAATTGACTTAGACTTTTGAAATTTGGTGAGATGCTTCTACCTCTAAAATCTCTATTTTGAAATTGAAAATTGCAAAACATTGGTTTATTGGGAATTGCTCTACGTCCAGAATGTTGATCGTTTGTGGGCGAACGCGAAGCCTTCCAAGCTGATTCGAAATTTGGTGTTCGTTTAACCGTTTGCTATTGTAACGGTTTTGACCTAAAAATTTACAAAACTGTTTTGTAGTATTGTAAAACCTCTTTAAAAATCTGCATTAAATGTTTATACACACTACTTATATAGTAATATTCTAATTAATGTTATTATAACTATTCAAAGATGTTTATTATCAATAAAATATAAGTTTATAGAAGCTTAGTTTCTGGTCATTTTTGGTTAAACTAAATTCCCGAAAATACTGTACAAACTCAAGTATCTAATCGACATTGCTGAAATTATTAGTTTATACTAGTACAACGAACTATTTACCATGTATTTAGAAAAAAAAGAGGTTGTCCACATAAATTGTGTTCGTATTATGGTAACGAAGGTATAGGAAGCTGTGGTTTACCGACCGGAAGCACACGGTCAAAGCTACCCTCCATCCGTGATAGCATACCTTTGATATGCTGCCACGTGAAAAATATGCCTCAATGCATTGAAATTGGATATGGAATATGTTGTACAGATTGAAAGTACTGTAGTCAAGTCATACAGTACGTGACATTCTATAAACGGGAAATTTCCAGAAAACAACTGAATTATAGATTGTTAGAAATATTTAATAAATATTCAAATGTTCTGAATGTTGTCCGGGGCTGTAACCTTGCCAATTCTGAAGAGGACAATCAAAGCCATGATTTCCAATGCACAATGATTATTCTGTTGTTATTTAACTACGCCCATTGCTTGTTTGGTTACTAATGTTTATTTATTTAAAGTTGCGGTGAAATGTAAAGATATTTATTATGATGTTATCAAATTAAATTCTATGATTGTTGAAATATTTATGTTTATTTGTTATTGTTATGTTAGTTTTATTGTTAATTTAGTTTTGTTTATTTATTAACGCTTATTTATTGAAAGGTTGCAATAAAATATTAAATATTTATTAGAATGTATAAAATTCAGTTCTATGACAGTATGAGTTATAAACAAGTTTATTTGTTATGTATTAAATTGTTATTGTTATGTTAGTTATATTTTCAATCTATTGTTATTCTTCTTGTAAGTTATTATATATGTATAGTTTGTTGTTATAAAATTATATTGCTTATCAAATACAGGGAGATGGTGGTACAACAAAGACTGCTTATATAGCAATTGAACATTTCTTAATCTAGATACAAAAACATCACTTCGGGACGGTGACTCTTTAATA
Source organism: Homalodisca vitripennis (assembly GCF_021130785.1). Taxonomy (NCBI): domain Eukaryota; kingdom Metazoa; phylum Arthropoda; class Insecta; order Hemiptera; family Cicadellidae; genus Homalodisca; species Homalodisca vitripennis. The sequence goes on from NW_025785322.1 coordinate 14,444, forward strand.
TATTCCGCAAATCAATAGAATATTTAGGACCTACAATTTATAATAGATTGCCAGATTATTTAAAAGCCAGCACTTCAGTTGCATTTTTCGATTTTGTATTTTGGTGATTTATGGCGGTTAATAATTAATTTAGTAAGATTGGGATCATATACCTTTATTTTCAGCATTCGCTGATTAATAAACTATTTTAGTTAAATCAGTGGTTCCTCTAATAACTCACATTTTATGTCTATTCCCTAAAACTAATATCATAGTATTAACGTTAACTTTTTTTACGAACTAGTTGAATAACAAAATAAAATGTAGTTGATTTATCGGTTTCAGATATAATTCATTTCAGGAGGATGAATCTCTTTTCTGTCAACCGTATGACCACATAGCCTCACCACAAGTCATAGAACAAATTTTATGCACAATTTTAAATCTATAGCCTCATGTCTACGTGACATTTTGAACTTTCATGCGACTGTACTCGGTTTGTTAATATTTTTTATTCTGTGATTTTCTCGATACTATCATGGTTGCCCATAAAACCAATTTTAAAATGTTCACAAACGGCTCAGCTAAATCCTAGGGAGTGTCGAATGGACTATCGTTGAACTTTCCTATAAAATTTCAAGTCTATTGGCTAGTTTGTTCTTGCGGATAGGACAGCCTGAAATTAATTTTTTCCAGGCCCTCGGTTGATATATTTTGCTTAACTTACAGCCAATGTAGAGTGGCTTTGCAGTTTTATTAATAAAGCACCTTACACTGGCACTTCACAAGTTAGTATGTCTGTTATGTAGACAACCATAAACTATTGTTATTACTCAGCATTCATGGTCACTTTATGTGTCGGCATTCGAATTATAATTTCATATTCATATTTTATATAGATTCGAATACATTATACGTTATCACTAGAGATCCTGGACTGCACACTCCAGGTATTAAAGTATATTGAAACAATGCTGAAGTACGACAATAACATTGTTCTGTTATGTACAAACACTATATTTTCCTTTTCCACAGAAGTTTGTGAAGGCTTTTCATGCCACTGGACCATGTGGATTTCCAATAGTTTGAATTGTTTATTTATTCGAAAATAAATTTTTTCTTTAATATAGTGTATAGAAATTTTAACAGTGTGAGGAACTAATAATGAAACCAAAGTCAACAAGTCAACTTTTTTTAATAAACATATTACACTAATAACACTAATATACTGGGGTTTTTATCGTAACTGTGGTACGAATAGTTATCCTTGAAATAGACATTTCAGAATCATTGTCGATGAATCATAGTGGTCATTTTCAAAAGCAAGAAACAAAAAGAGATATAAGACATCGATTTATCCGAGACTGATAGATAAAATCACTAGGTATCATGATGAGGATTGAATATTGAGGCAATGGGAATATATCTTGAGGGAGTGTGATGCCTGACTCATTCATAAATAAAAATGTATAGTAGTAAGTAAGTATAGAATTTCACTATATTTTCACACAATATAATATTTTAATCATCATATTAAATGAAAATACTATAGCCTGATGCATAGGCTAAATGAAAATAAATAATGGCTTGAATGTCGATGTTTAAAATCACTTGTCAAAACATTGTATAATTCTCACGAAACAAGAGCAATCAACCAAGTACCGTCCTTGATATAAATATCAATAAATTACACTCAGTCCATGATTGGTCATGTGAGAGCCTTTATTATAGTGCTATTATACTGCATGTTTTATATTTCCAAAAATGTGGAAACAAAAAGATTTCTTCTGAAATATGATGATGGGTAGCTTGAATGGCTAGGTATCACCGGACATTTCCGAACACTTTTTTGACAACTCATTACTTTTGGGTTTTTAATAAAAATAACCTTTTGCAGCTATAAGGATTAAATAAGTAATACTTATTATTAGAATGTACTTCAATCGACTGATTATTGTGGGGTTTATAATAGAGTAGCTCTTCCACTAAAATTTAGAACTTTAGAAATGAAATCATTGTTTGAGTAACTTCGATACAGGGAAGCGCCAGGTGCAGTGTTCGTGTTTTTATCACATCTGTAAATAGCGTTATAGCCCTCATCACCCCTTTTCATTTAGTACTTTTTACGAGTGTGTTTGCCATATTATTACTTTTTATTCGTTTAATGTCCATTTCTGCGTAATGAAATACTTTGTATGCTCTGAACATTTACAGAGAAAAATTGTATCCAAACAATAATTTGCAAAAATGTTTTTCTACAACCTTTTAGGTTATAAGCGATCGCTAATATTAGAATTTCAACATTAATAAGATTAAGATTAATAATAATTTTAAGATTTCCTTGTTAAATATTAACTTACCCAAAATTAAACCATGGTTAAAAGTTTTAAAATAATTGAATTAAATTCAATAAATGTCTGGCTGAGCGTTATTGAGGTATTTTTCCTTATGCGTTAAACAAATCGGTGTACGTAACTTTCATCTAATTTTCGCATGAAAATATGACTAAAAAATCCATAAACGTAAATTTTTTATTGCGAATAAAAAAGTTGTTTCATATGAGATTGAATATTTCACTTCTAAAAACTGTTAAATGTAATCAAAATGATCTATATAACATATTTTTATGAAAGCACAACAATATATGTTTAATTATAAAAAAACAAAAAAAAAAAAAAAAAAAAAAAAAAAAAAAAAAAAAAATTAAAATTAAACCACAATTTTCAATTTACTCTTGAAAGCAACCTTACATCTTTATATCAACCTTTTCCTGCAACCGCTGTTTAGCATATAGTAAGAAAATGTCCTGAAAGAGCATTAAAAATGTTAATAAGAATATACTTTTAATATACTTTTAGCAAATAATAAGTATGCAATGCTTGATTACTGTAGTGTAGTAAAAGAAAAAGTTAGTATCTAAATTTTACTATATACTTAAAGTGTGTTATAAAACATAACAAATCTTAGTTGTACTTTGACAGAAGTAGGCTTCTCTAGACCAAAATGTTTTCCATCTTCCATCCGGTGAGAAGAACGATACCGGATCTCTTTGGTTACAAGAATCAGGCCTTTTTCGCCATCTATTAACAACATTTTTATCATTATACCCAATGTTCTCCACGTGAGTAGACTAATAAAAGTAATAAATGAGCGGTGTCCGTGCATCCTACCCATGGCCGTACTCAGCTTTGGGGGGCCCGGTAAAAATATTCGGGTTTCGTCACCGCGCCACGTCACACCGTAAATCTTACTGGCCTGATCCTACCTGGCCATTGTGAAACTTTTTCATGCCATTCTGTATATTTAAAAGTTTCCAATAAAACGTTCAGATTCACACAACACTGTCATCTAGTCGATGTTTCTTGAAATGTATTATCACAACTTCTCTAAGCCTTAACCAAAGGGTGAATACTAGATTATTGTGAATTGTCAAAGACTTTCGAGGATAGTGTATACAACATGACTCAACAAAACAACAATATTTGACGGGTATGTTGAATCCTATAATTCATTTCTTCGAAGTTTCCAAATTCTACTTTATTCTAGTGAGTTATTGCAAGGTCTTAATTTTAACGCGATGCCTCTTTTGTAGGACTAAAATCGGAACTATTGGCGTTCATCAACACACTGTCTACACACGTTACGTTATACCTTTTAATCAGTACATACAAAGTGGTTATGACCATAGTATGACACACTATGAGTGTGTTTTCGCCTTTTTTTATATTTCAATTTCAATACAGTATTCACCCTATTTGCAATTAACATGTGACTATTTGGTGTCATACCATTAGTTCTTAAAGTATATAGCAATAAACATCATAGTTATTAATACAAAAAGTAAAATAGACATCTACCTAAATAAAACAGAAATGCAACAGTCATAAAGCCAGTCGTCAATTGCTTGTGACAATGTGACAGCTCGGAGCAGAAATGTGATTCAGTCACAAATTGACAATCACTCGCGCTGTTTGGCTCTCATTGAGTTTGGTTTGTTACCGCAAATAATAATTCCCGTGTTTCCTACAAATACTCAAGATTTTATTCTACTGTGGATTTTAACAGTCCAAATCTACCTAAAGTAATAATTGATTAATTGTTAAAAATTCCATTTTTAATTTTTCGGAGTTTTGGATTTATTGAAAGTTTAAATTTTAATATGTCGAAACAGTGAGAAACATTGATTTTGTTCTGAAATTCCCGAGATAAGTTGTTCACAAATACGAATAAGAACTCATCCAAGCAGTGTGCAAATACTGTATCTGTACCAAATTTAGTGTGGGTGTATACAAATTATGGATCATGGTTATAAACGCGGATCATGTTATTTTCGAAATGTTACGGCATTGACGGCCGCATGGTACGTAAAACTTTGTACGGCCACTGCCTGGAAATCTTATAAATAAATGTAATAATAATTGTTTTAATTACACGAGAACTCTTTACCAATGGCGCAGTTGGATTGGGTACAACTGTTATCGCAAGATAACCGGATCAAGCAACGTCGAACGTGGCTGCTGCTTGGATGGATTGATCGCTGAGCGATTCTGTCCTTGCAAGCAGTCCGCCTGCCCTGCCGTTGGTGGTGGTTCGGAAGTCACTTTTAGCCATTGGTCCCCAGGTTGTATTCACAAGCTCGCGTTATATTGTATAAGCTCACGCATGCATTACATTTATATATTGATAATATAGATTTATTTCCGAATTATGATGGTTTAGGACTCTGGAAGCCATAATCGTTGAAAATGCACAAAATCTCCCAGAAATTCCTACATGCGGATGATAAAAAAAATTATGTAAAAAAGAAAGAAGTAAAGAAGGAAAATAAAGGGGTTCAAACGTACTCAAAAAACTGCTTGGAGTCCAGTCCAGGCGTTGTCACTGCTACAGGATACAAGTCCCTGAGCACATAATCACAAATACGAAGGATCACAATCATACATCATACTAGCACAGGCTACAGTGAACCCCTTTTCTTTCCTTTTTTTAATTCTTTCTATTCTTCATTTTTGTATGTATTGACGAAGAGGATAGATTCCAATCCTTCGAAACGTTATGTTGTAACATTTTATAACCTATAACGATGGCAAATGTCCGAAATCCTGTTATTATTGGTGAAATTAATTTTTCTCCAAACTTACCTATCTCTCCTTTGGGCTGTATTTTTGAATATTCATTATTTAATGAGGATGATTCCTTTGTATACCTTTAGTTCTTCCCTTTTTTTATTCTCTTTTTCTATATTCTTTAACGGCGTAGGGTATGTAACTCAATCCGACAGTTGTTTTTTTATTGTTTCACTAGAAATCAATTTATTATAAATATTCTAATAGTATTTAAGCCACACGGTGTTATCAATGATCATCTCAATACCATGCTGTTACGCCATTTAGTGCAAGGACATAGTGAAATATTTGTATTGGTGAGTGGTATGAATAAAAACGTATTTTATTGCGCTGTTTTTTCTATGTATTTATTACCAGCTAAATGAATTGTACACATGACCCCAACGGTGAAACATATATTTGCGTAATGACAACGAGACGACAAATCGTGACAAATATCCCGGTTATATTTTATGTTAAATGGAGTTTACACTGTGCTGCAAAACATTTCTGCTTGTTTAATAACATATTTTAGGTGAAATAAAACATCTTAAAATACCTCTGCACTTTTACACTATTTCTCTGCAGGTCCAATTACTTTCTAATTTTCACGTGAAGCAACTTCAAAGCAAGCGTTTCCGAATGATATTTTAATATTAAATTCGGTCCAATAATTTAGCACTTGAAGGGCAATTTCCTTGTCAAAATTTGAATTAATTTTACTTATCAAGATGAATGTAATAAAACTAACTACAAAGTAGTTTTAGCACTGAACTCGAGC